>NC_056526.1:76019952-76121235 GCF_019175285.1 Sceloporus undulatus
TGGCCAAGTAAGATCAGAGTGTGGTCAAGATGGCAAAATTATTAATGAGGGGGGAAAAAGACACTTTAGGAGTGCTTCAGCAGTTTGCTTTATCTGAAGCTGCATCTGCACTCAGAAATAAAGCAGTTTGACACCACTTTAACTGGCATTGCTCATTGTTATGGAATTTGTAATTTTGTGAGATATTCAGACTTCTCTGTTAGAGAACTCTGGTGCCACAGCAAACAGATGGAGCCATGACAGCTCAAGCAGTTTCAAACTGTATTATTTCTGCAGTTCTGATGCAGCTTGAGCCTAATGTGAAGGGCAAGATTCAGTCCTCTTCTCACCATTCCTCTGATGGTGTTGAGTGCAAATTGCACAACTGAAGTAAGCTGAGGACAAGGGGGGAAAGTTGGAGTTGGAGAGAGAAACTTGAATATTTTAAAAGCAGCTGAAAAATTGGAACAGTAGATGATTAGACAGCACGGTCCCCACCAAATCAGGACACGTGGAGCGCATGCTGTAGGTTTATTCTTTCTGTTTGTTAGGAGTCTTCTTTGCAGATGAGTTGGCAAATTTATAAGCTAATATTGCATAATCCTACAGAAAGAAAACACTATTTTGAGTCTGTTTTAAAACCCCAGGTTCTGTACTGTTCTGTGCTTGTTCTTCTTCCAGCAGAATTGGCAACGGGTGAACACTCTCCTCAAAAACTCAAGAAAATCACCAAGGATAATTGTCTTCCTGCAGTTCCATGCCACCAGGGACTGTTTCCTGGTATGTCTCCAGAATCTTTGTGCTGCAGTCTTTAATATATATTTTTTCAAAGCATATATGAGGATTTGGTTCAGATGGCCAATGTATTAGTAGTTGTAATACATTCAGATAGGAAATGAAAATGGTATAAGCATTTGGAAGAAAATTGTTACAGAAATTGTATTAAATAAAAATAAAAATGAGAATTTGGTGATACAAGCTGTTCAGTTTTCCCAGAATTCTCCATCAGGTATAATGGTAAAGGATGATGGATGATGATGATGATTAATAACCAGCAGCTGCTCCAAGCAATGGAGGTCTGTTCTATTGGTGACTGAGGAGCAGTAGGATAAAGTATCCAGTCTGTTAGCCTGTAAAATCAGTATGTAGAGAGATCTTGTAGCACCTTTGAGACAAACTGAAAGGAAGACGTTAGCAGCATGAGCTTTCGCAGACTTAAGTCTACTTCCTCTGTTCCAAGTCTACGAAAGCTCATGCCACCAACTTCTTTCTTTCAGTTAGTCGCTACAACTATCTCTCTACATATTTATAAAATGTATTTGTTTGTATGGTTCTTTAGATTAAACAGTAATGTATGCATTGCTGCAACAAGATTTTACTGCGGCTTTCCCCCCAGTTTCCAGCTAAAAAATCACATCTTCTCCTTGATTATGCTATGAAACAACTGCCTGGGCAAACAGCTGCCCATGGAGAGTGATTTTGGGCGTTAATCTGGCTCACTAAGGTCAAACTCTTCTGCCAGATCCTATCCAGATGGTTTTTAAATCTTGAGTGCTTAAATTATAAATTGATTGCTTTTAATATGTATGCTTTTTAACTGATGTTAATGCTTTTTTAAAACACATTATGTATTTTTTAGCTGGTGTTCATGTTTTTAACAGGAGCCCTGGTGGTGCAGTGGTTAAATGCCTGTACTGCAGCCATTCACTCAAAACCACAAGGTTGCGAGTTCAAGACCACCAAAAGGGCCCAAGCTCGACTCAGGCTTGCATCCTTCCGAGGTCCCTAAAATGAGTACCCAGACTGTTGGGGGCAAATTAGCTTACTTGCTAATTAGCTTACTTGCTGTTCACTGCTATGATCTTTGGAATAGTGGTATATAAATAAAACATATTATTATTATTATTATTATTAGTCTATTTGTTGCTGTGTTTTAATCTGTTGTTCTCTGCCTCTATCTTCTTCTTCTTCTGTTCCTGTAATATGGCATTATTCCTTTCTTTTTTTTAGAGCTAGCCCCAAGACCTGTGGATGAGTTGCCTCCTCCCCCCAAAATAGACAAATACAAACTTGCAAAATTTTTAACTGAGAAGGCCATCAAGGTACATGTGACTAGCTATTATTATTATTGATTGCATTTATAGCCCATGCTTTAGCTATCATATATTAACTGTAAAAGGTTTAATAAAAAACGCCTAGATAAATAAGCATCTATTGATCCTGAAATAAGGGTGGGGGGGAAGGAGAGGACCTATATGAGTATGTATGTGTATGTGTGTATGACTTGGATGTATGTGAAGAGGTTTCTATAAAACTGAACTTCTCTCTTGTAGTGCTCTGGTTGTGGGATGACCTTACTTTGGTGGCCAGACTAATGCAGGGTAGACGTTGGCCTCATTTCTATGCCAAGTTAAATCCTGGTGGTTCATCCAAAAGCCTGGGGACCTGTGGTTATGGCTTGTGGTTTTGTCTTCTTCTGTTTTTTTTTTTTTTGTTCAGCCTAATTATACTTGGCTTTAGCTTGGAACCTGCTTTATTGTTATAAGCTATCTCTTCTGAATTACAAGCGTTTGGGGTTGGGTTTTGAACAGGCAATTAAGTTCCATTAGCTTTCCAAAAGAACATCTCCCTTGTGTGAGATGAAAACTGCTAGGCCTGCTTTTCTGTGAACATACATGGATACCTGTGCTTTTGAAGAGTCCTTGAGAAGTATGGCTGTGAGACTCTCATGATGAATGAATGGCTAGACTTCAGAATTTATTATTATAGCCCCCCTCTCTCAAGTTAGTGGGCAGCCCTTCCCCTGTTTATTATGAACAGATATGGGCACTAGGAAAGGGAAAAGAAGAGGTGGGAGTGACAATCACTGTTGTGATAATAGTGCTTTCAGTTATATTAAATTACTCCAGGGCATTGTGTCCAATTCCAGTAGAAACTGCCCAGTACTTAGAGCACTCAAAGAGCGAGAGAGAGAGAAAGAGAGAGAGAGAGAGAGAGAGAGAGAAGATCAGGACAACAACATCAATAGTGAAGTGGGGAGGAAGACTTGGCAACAGTTCTGCCTGCTAATGCCAGGCCTGTGTGTAAGTCAGACAGTGACTACGAATACAAGATTCTGATCATGGACTTCCTGCATCACAACTTTGGTCCTGCAATGCATTTCATTTCTTTAACTTCAGGAGAAGAGAATTTTTACTATCTGTGGGCCTTACCCAGTAATCCGCGCAGCTTTGAGGAAGAGAGGATGGGTGGAAAGAAAGCATATCCATAAAGCTGACATTCAAGACCATAAAGATGAAGGAAATGAAACAGAGCGTAACCATGTTGGCAAAACTGGTAAAAACCTTTAAACGAGGTTACACTTTATATCTCCCTTTCTTGTTTTCCATTTATATAATAGTTGGCCTAAAAACCTTCCTTTACTCTTAAATTTAGGACAAGAAAGTGCATGTGTAGACTGAGCTCTTTCTTGTTGTGTGACTTCAATTCATTTACGACTTATGGCTACCCTAATGTGGAACTATCACTATGTTTTCTTGGCAAGATTTGTTCAGAAGGTTTTTGCCTTTGCCTTCCTCTGAGGCTGAGAGTGGCTTGCCTAAGATCACCCAATGGGTTTCCATAGCTGAATGAGGATTTGAACCCTGGTCTCTAGAACCATAGTCAAATGCTCAAATCACCACACCACACTGGTGCTCGCTTAATATGTAACAGTAATATGCAATAATATGTAATATACACATATTACTTAGTATGTAATATGTCATGTTTAATATGTAGTAGTGTCAAAATCTGCCTAGAAGATACATCCTCCAGATCATCAAACCTGTCTTTTTCTCTCAGAGGGGAAGAGTTGCAGAGGTGGGAGTGATGGCATTCCAGCTTGGAAGCCTTGGAGGACAGGAACTAGGGTTTTTCCCCTCCCTGCCGTGCTCCATGGCATGCATCAGGGAGGTGGGGAGCACTCACTGGGTGTCACCCACCTTCAGTGGTGAAGTCCGCACTCCTCACACACCCCTGCAACCCCTAGTGATGCTACTGGCTAGGAGAAAGCTTTTTTCCTCCCTCTTAAAGGTTTTGCTTAAAGTCCTGCACTAGGAAAAAAGAACAAGATTGAGTTAGCAGCCATTAATGGTTATGCTTGGCTCTCAGGGGAAAAACAAACAAACCATTCTTTGAAAGCTTCATGACATTCACTTGCTTTTTGTACACTTCTTTCTCTTTCCCTAATAGGCTAAGAACTATCTGTAGCCTTCCTATGAGTCTCTTTTAGGCCTTGTCTGCATGGGCCAAAAGGTCCATTCCCCCCCTGTTCTGGAGTCATCCTATTCAGGCAATGCATGTCCCAAAACCCAATTGTGGTGTGATCAGTATGGACAAAGTCTGGCACATTCTGCAGTAGAACCAGGGTATAACAGCCTTAAAATCGATTTTAAAAATATACTTGTTACTCCAGATCTTCTGGGAAGAACCAGAGCCCTCCATTCCTGTCACATCACAGCTGTTTGTCTGGGCATCCCACTGAGCTGTCTGGCACATCTGCTGCCACTGCAGATTATTCACTCGGAGGCTAGAATGAGATGTTCAACATGTGATCATCACTGGGTACCTTGTTCTGACCTCAGAAATGAAGGATCCACAGTGGTGGTGGATGCACTGCATGCTCAGTGGGACACCTATGCAGGGAGCTATCATGGCAGTGGAACAGACAGCCAGGTAACAGGGCCAGGTCAGGGCAGCTATAGGGATACCACAGCAGATAGAATGTTTATGAGAATTGTATGATGTCATACAATTCTCATAAATATTCTATCTGCTGTGGTAGAGAGTCATCCACAAAATCCTAAAAACTTGTACAGCTGTCTAGAAAAAGAAAGATTAATTTTATCCAATCACAAAAAAGCCTTATAGATAGACAGGTCACTGTACTGTTGATAGAAAGAAAGGATTTTCAACTTTTCATCTGATTATTTGGATATAGATGTCTACCAGACATGAATTCCAGCTTCAGGCCTAGCTTTCTCCACTGCTTAATGTGTAGTAGTGTCAAGGTTTGTTGAGAAACTATACTTCTCCATTTGGCAAACTGTCCTTTCATCCCAGAGGGGAAGAGGTGCACAGTGATTATTAAGAGCTGGGAGAAAACTGTTTGTCTCCCAACTTAAGGGTTTTGTTTAAACTTCCTGCACTAGGATAAAAAGAAAAACATGTAGTGTGAGTTGCAGAATTCCAGCATACAAATGTGTTGTTGCTATGTGCCTTCAAGGCACGCCTGACTTATGGAGACCCTAATTGGATTTCTTGGAAATATTTTTTTCAGAAGTGGTTTGCCATTGCCTTTCTCTGCGGCTCAGAGAGTGTGACTTGCCCAAGGTTATCTCATGGGTTTCCATGGCCAAGCAGGGATTTGAATCCTGGTCTCCAAAGTCATGGAACAACACTCAAACTACTATGCCACACTGGCACTCCTTACAAAAAAGTATCCAGCTCTAATGGAGTGTTTGTATGTGCCTTAAGCCAAAAAACATATGGTGGAATAAAAATAAAATAAAAGACATACTTCTTGTATTATGAGTATTTTCTGACCTCAGTGAATTACAGCATCTGTATAGTGCAAGTACTGTATAGCACATTATTTGTACTTTATCATGCTATGCCAAAAAATGGCATTTTTTTTGTTCAAATGCCTTATGACAAAGAAGCACCCTAATGGCAAAATCAAAGGTCTTGTTGGGATAGTATGTAGGAAGGGTCTGTAACCTTGGATTTACAACTGCACAGGTGACAAAATAATAAAACCCTACATTGTAGGTCTAGTCCTGTGTGGACTTTTGCAACAAAATTTGACCCTGTTGGATTAAAATGTCCTCTTCTGGTGTATGAGAGTTAAAGCATTATTCACATTCTAGGACTGAATTCTGATAGGAAACTCCAGTGGCTTATGCCTGATGATCAGGGGTTCAGATTTAGTACTGTCTCTCTCTCCTGTCCAACACACACACACACACACACCACACATACACACTTTGCAGTAGTCATACTGGAAAAGGATTTACCATAGTTAGGCTATTGTATTTGATGTCCTTTTGGGATGGATATGTAATTTTCAAGCATCTGCAGTACACTTTGGCCTATAAATGCATCAATTTCAGTTGAATCCTTCAGTGTTATTGTTCACAGCAGTATAGTTAATTTGGGTTTTTTTAATTTCAAGGTTTGACCTGTTTTAAAGTTTACTTACTCCAGTTATGTTCTTTTTGCACCCATTTTTAAAAGAAAGCAAAACTACCTTGCGAGACGAGGAAAACCATAGTGTGAACCCAAATGACATCCATGATATAATGGTAAGATTACAGAGATAATGATTGTTCCATGTGTATTCTTATAAGTTATGAAACCGTGGTATAACACAAGGAGGCTGATCCCTAACTTTACCTATGCTATATCTGGAAACATGTTGGGAGAAAAGCCAGCCCTCATAACATTTGCTTACAGAACAGTTACATTGCCAAGAGGCATGCCTCTGGTTTTTCTAAGGTTGACTGCTCTCCTCAAGTGCACTGGAACTGACTCCTGACACTATGGAGATTATCAGATGCAGGACAGAACATCCTTGTCCCATCCCTTTCCTGTTCTTATAGTGTGACCACGAGAAGATTTTCATACAACGTCACACTTATTCTGTCAGTGTCTCATCATTAAACTGTGATTGACTGAGATTGTGAGAAAGATTATCACATGACGTCGCATTGATCCTGTCATTGAAATGGAATTGTCTCAGTCTTGTCCTTGATTTTATATTAATGGAAGAACGCCTTAATGCAATTCCACTTCACTGACAGTTTAATGACAAGATCAGCGCAAATGTATGAATGTCTTTCACATTATCTCTGTCATGGAAGGGATAAGGATAGGCTTTGCTCTCGTCCCTCATTTGATAATCTCCTGATTCAAAAGCTGGATTTTCTAGATGAAATACAGACATTTTTTATGTGGCATGACTTGGAGTGGCTTTGGTTTCAGTATCTCCAGAGAGAAAGCACTGGGTTCCAATTGGAACATTCTAATTGTTTGGCCTCACATGGATTGATTTAGGCCATCCAAATGCTGCAGAAAATGTATTACAATTTTATTCTATTTACATCTTTTAAAGAATACTTCTATCATGCCCTGTCATACAAACTCATGCCCTCCAACTGTTTAGAGCAGGTAGGGAAAATCCTGTTCAGTCTTCTGTCAGCTGCTTTTAAAATGTCCCAGTTTCACTCTCCTTCTCCCACTTTCTCCATTCATGTATCTATTTATTTATTTTTGAAATTGTGGCTAGATTTGTATTTTTAAGTGTATTCATTTTTTAAAAGTAACTAAAAAACAACATGTTACTTTTAAACCGCAAATAGCATACAGTTCAAACAAGCTATTTTTTTAAAAAAAGAAAAGCATTTAGGTTGATTCCTGAAAATGTCCACAAACCTACCATTTGCTCCAGTTGAAATGAAATCACATAATCAAAAATATTTTGGTGCCAAGCTGTGGGACTGAACAATCCAGTACTAGGGTCCAGAAAAAAATAGCAGCTGTTGGACGGGCAGAGAGTTTTTCCAATTAGAAAATGGCATATGGGAAGGATGAGAGCTTCGTCCCTTGTGTCAAGGAATTCATCTGGATTAGAATCCTGGCAGCTGCTTTTTATAAAGAATGAGACACAATCATTCCTAAGCACAGGAATGAAAAAATGCAACTAACGTCTGCCTACTTTGACATTCAGACTCACAAAATATAGAGCTGGCAACCTTGCCAGTGGTCAGGAAGAGCTGCCAATGCATAGCAGTAGATTGTGAGGTACTGGAGGGCAGTTTTGTTTGCCATGCAGACCTTCTCAGTGGTTGCTTCTAGTCTTTTGAACTCTTTCACTATGGAGCTAGGATGGCTTTGTCTTGCTCTCCATCTGTCAGCCACTGAAAACATTCTTGAGCTACCAGGCTTTTAGAAACTGAATGGGTTGGGTTTTGATATGTGGTGCTGTTTTATAGCTTGTATCTTCTTTTGATTAATTTTAATGTTTAATATTCTTACTTTATACATTGCTCAATTGCCTTTAAACTGACTTTTATATTTATATTTTTAATCAACATTTTGTACAGTTTTTAATCTGTATTGTTTTGAAATATGTTCTTGGGCTCCTTAAATCCCATTATTAGGAGAAAGTTGGGTTATAAAAGAATAAAATACTGCTGCTGCTACCACTGCTACTACTAATAATAATTTCAAAGTCATGCTCTTGCCTTGAGATTGCTCCCTCTTGGTCCCTCAGACTGGAGAGAGAGGCCAGATCCTGAGATATGGCAAAGAGAAACATGATTAATGCCGTCATACCAAGTGCAGATGCACAAGCAGGAATCTCATCCTTCCCTCAGTAGAAGGGGATTGGAAGGGGGCAAGGCCACTACATTCTATCCTGGAAAAAAAGAGCAGATTGGGTGCTTTGGGTTTTGGAAGTGTTATTTCTGCTGTGCAGATGCAGTCTAAGTCTATAGCTCTGAGGCTGCAGCAACCTATTTCCAGTCTGGATCACTAGAATTATTGCTTGATTGATTGGCTGTGTGACTTGCTTTTCCCTGATCAAGGAGAGAACTTTCCTATACTATAATTGCTCCTCTCCCCAAGCTTAGGAAGTGTTGAAATAAATGGATTGTTTTCATAACGGCGACCTCAAATGATTGTCAGCTTGCTCTGCAGTTAACAGCACAAATAGGAATTTCCATAAAATGAAATGACTGCCATAATTTTGGCTCTATAACAGAAAATGAGCATCTAAATAGCATTGGGTGAAACCGATAATATGTTCCAAGTGGAAGTGTAACACAGTATTCTTTGGGCCAGTCTAGGTTGGTAAGAAATGAAGAACCCTCCTTTTTCTGGACTATAAAAAAAGATGCAGTGGATTACTCTAATCTCCACACTGATCAGATGTTGAACCATTATTCAAGAACTGGCTCCTTTACAACCAAAGTAAGTACTGTAAATAGTGGAGGGGATGACTTACCAGCATCTCCATGGTGCAGCTTCTAGTACATCAGGGTGACAAGGAGACACTGCACTTATACTTAGCCATGCCATCATCATAACCCCCTCGCACTACAGCTTGAATAGCCATGCTACAAGGCACAATCTTACTGGAAAAAATAGGACCTTAGTTCCCTCTGCATGATTGTAGGGGCCTCCCAGGTGGCCTCTGATTTCCTGAAAGCATAAAGAGAGGTTATCAGCTATCAAGCCAAATATTCTTTAATTTCTCCTGATCAGCATGCTGGGATTCGTAGTTTGTTATCACATCAGAGCTCTCCAACAGAAAAGGCTAAAATCTCATAAAACTACAAATTCCAATATGCCATAGCATTGAGCCATGACAGATAAAGTGGTGTCAAACTGCATTATTTCTGCAGTGCAGATGCAGTCTCAGAGTGAGGTCTTTTCCTTCTGCTTCTTGATACCCTGAAATGATTTGCATGTAAAGCATTACCACTGTGCTGTGGTCCTTTCTATCAATTTAGCAAGACCGACTAGGAGGGCATCAATCTCAGGAGCAAACATAGTACTTTTGCGATTATCTTTACTGCTGCCATAGTTCTCCAGGCTCTATTTTAATGTTTTTGCTGCATCACCAGATAACTTGACTTTTGATGGGGGTCATCATAGGGGTTGTTCCCACTATGGTTTAACTCGGATCTCGATGCTCCGTCCTCCGTCCTCAGTCATCCATGCTCCGTCCTCAGTCATCCATCCTCTCGACCTGCCTGTCCCCTTCCACCCCGGCCTCTCTTCCGCCCCAGTATGGCCAGGAGGACAGAGGGAGACATGGCGCAAAAGCCACGATTATTGTTTCTTGCACCAATTCTTGAAACTGGTGCAAACATCGTGGGAACCACGATGTTTGCTGAACCAGTTTCAGGAATCGGTGCAGGAAGTGAATCAAGAGGTAAGTGGGAATGAGGCCTCAATGGCTTCAGATAAGCAGCCCCAACCTTAGACGCCAAGGGGGCTTTGTTGTTTTAGAAATCAAATATTCTGTCATTCCAGAGTTGTACAGTTCAAGAATCTCAGGTTTTAGGCATATGGTGATATTTTAAAATATCATGCACAAATTGGAAAATCTGAAATGTATATGAAATGTCTCTTTCTTTCTCTCTTTATATAAGATTTATATTATAGATGAGATTTATATTGTTACACCTGCGTGCCTTCAAATAGTTTTTGATTTATAGTGGCCTTGTTTGAGTTTTTTTTTTGGGGGGGGGAGGTTGTTCAGAGGGGGTTTGCCATTGCCTTCCTCTGAAGATGAGAGAGTGCGACTTGCCCAAGACCACCCCCTGGGTTTCCATGGCCAAGAGGGATTCCATTCCTGATTTCCTGAAGTTCTATTTTGGCATTCAAGCTACTACAATATAGAAAGGTCACATTTTTCTCTAGTATATAAATGTCAGGTACATAAATATCAGAATAAATTCACCTTTATAAAAGCACATCAGGAAGAAGATATTTTCATGAGATTAAGTATATCTGATGTTGATAAAATCCAGTCATGGGAAAAGTAGGACAAAAGCTTGTTAACAAAATTAATTAAGCTGAAATTGTCAGGCTGAATAATTAACTGACCTGCAGTTGTCAGATTGCATAATTTTTAAGGTCCAGGAAATAATCTGAAGGCCAACAATATCTATGAGGTTCAGCTGGACACCCCCCCTTTTTTTTTTTGCAGACAGCAGAAGAGTATAATTAATCAAACGTAATGTTAAGTCAAACTTTCATGGAATCCCATCATTTTGTGTTTTCATTTATTTATGTGCACTTTAAAACAGCAGATGACAGGTAACATGTTTATTTTATTTAAAGATTGGCCTTTGTTTGCACATGAGAAATTTGCCATGGTATGCGTCAGCTGACCCAAATTCTTTCTTCCCTCGATGTTATGGCATTTGCATGGATGATGAGAGAGTAGATTTTATTGGTGAGTTGTTTGACATTTCTTCCTTTTTCATCTTGGAAAGCATAAGAATGGGCCAACTTTTCCCAGGTGCCATGTGGAGAAGATGGCGGAAGCAGGGAACATGGGTTTTGTCAGGATCCCTGTGTGTTGTCTTGAGAAACACACACACACACACACACACACACACACACTTGCACACTTATAAGATACTGTAGGTGATATGCACTCTTTATCAGAGAGCTCTGGTGCCTCAATAAACTACAATTCCCAGGATTCCCTAGCACAGAGCCAGGACAGTTATTTCTGCAGTGCAGATACAGCCTGACTCTAGAAAATGCTATAACTTCTTTCACTCATTTAGGGGTGAAACAGATGGGCATGAAGGGGCGGCTTCAAGCTGCCCTACCAAAGACACCTTGGGGCAGTGGCAAGCACACACCACAGCCCCAATCTGCTGGCAATCTGGCCCAAATAGGAGTGTAAAAGATCCACTCCTATTTGGGCTGGGTTTAAGATGCCTGCCGCAGCTCCAGGACAGCTTCTGGGTCTGTGGCATCTAAATGCCATGCCCCCATGATTTCTTCAAGCCACCATTATCTGATTGACTGGGCAGCTTCAAGACATCTTGGAGGCACGTGGCATCTAAACACCATGCTCCAAGCCTCCAGGAAGCCAGCCTTTAGAGCCAGTTGGCGCTGGCCCCCCAACATTCAAGGAGATGCTGACACTGCTGGTGGGGGATCCATGGTTCTCCAGATGTTCTGCTCCAGTTCTCTGCATTTTCAGCTACATGGCATGTGCTCAGGGATGACTGGATTTCTAGTCCAACATTTTAACTTGCACAGGTTCATTAGAAGCTTGAAATCTAAACCTTGTCGAATTTCTCTTGGAACTTTTCACACTGTGAATAATTAGGACAACTGAACAACAATAGGTTTAAATGAATTTATATGGATTTCATGGGGTTACTGATGAGTTTACCAAATTCTTACACACCCACACACCAGTCAAGTGCTTTGTCATTTAATATGTGCCTTTTCAAATGGGGCATACTAAAAATGTCATTTATTTCAGATGACTTCAGGAAAACAGCAGCAGCCTCCATAATCAAATGGGTTGTCAGTTTACATATTTCTAGCAGCAAATATAAGTGGACATCTACAGAAAGCACTAATAAAGAAGATGCAACTGAAACTAAAGGTATTATTCAGATTAATAAATATTATAGAACTTCATTTGTTTTTACACATGTCTCTCGATATTTGGCTGAATTTGGAAAAAAGTTACTAATACCATTCTTTGTGGACAGGCTAAGAGAAAAAGCTGGCAATATGTGGGTTCTCAGATGTTGTTTTACTGCATCTCTATCATTTCTAGATAGCATAGCAAATAGTGAAGAATGCTGGGTGTTGTAGTCCAGCAATGTCTGGAGGGCCATACTTTGCTTGTTCTTTTTGTTGTTGTTAGTGTATATCTAAAGAAAATAGGGAAAAAATTCCTCTTCGATGGGATTTGAGATCCAATAATCTGAAATGGCATGCAAACCATTAGGGAAGATATGGGAGGAAGTGGGAAGCTGATTTCTTCCTTCCACCTTTTATTGAAACCTCTGTGCCCAGAGGAAAAGTTGGAGAGACATCTAGACTGGTGAGTTCATGACTGTCACTTTGCCTGAGGGAATCTTGGCTTTAAAAAAATTAAAAATAATACTTTCATTTGTTTTACTGCTTTAAAATGGTAAATCATCTTAAGTGCCTTTTCAGAAAGGTGGCATATACACTAAATCAATTGCTATAGCTGCTGAGTCCAAGACCTGCTTGAGCTTTGATGTACTTCTGCTTGACTGAGCCTCTCCATTCACTTCTGTGGATATTAAAATTAGTTGTATCATTATTACACAGTTATCTGAATTTTCCAGCTCCAACACCCGATTATACAGGGTGATTAAAAAAGAATGATGCAAAAGTAAAGCTGTTCCTATTGAGTTTTAAACCAATCTTTCTGAATCACCCTGTATTTTACTGAAGAATTTTCATAAACAACCATAAAACATGCAAAAAACCCCAAACAAGCAAGCAAGCAAAAGACAGGTTTTGGGGCAAATGTTAAAAATTCTGTGGGTAATCACAATTTACAATGCATGTAAGTTGAGCAAAGGAGTTTGCTCAGTTATGCTAAGGGGAGAAAGTCTTGGAAAATTTATGAAGCTTTATTCCCCAGGAAGTGAGAAATTAAGATGCACCACATCTATTCAAAAGGCGTCATAGCTATATCCTGGAGTGGAATGTTGGATTGTTTGTTGAGGTACTTAGAATTCTGTATTAGCAGAGAATTCTATGTACCTCATCAAACTATGTACCTCATCCCAGGATCCTACATGAGAAAGCAACAACCATTTAAGGGATATGAAACAGATATGACATCATCTGTATGCGCTGGAGTAAAAACACTACATCATCTGTATGGACTGGTGCAAAAACACTACAAAAGCATGCAAACATGAAGGGCATCTCTTGAATCTGAGATGATTGACTTCAATATAATAAAGGTGTGCATTAAATGTATGCAAAGTTTCTCTACTAGCTGTTATTGGTTGCTCTACAATTTAGGCTAAGAAGTTATTCGGAAAGAAAAAACACCAGCATATATCAGAATAGGAAGCTGAATGTTTGTTAGAACATTTTGTCTGTAATCTATAGAAGCCATTTACAGGTAGATGGTGAAACACTGCATGGAGATTAAGCTTTTTCTGAAGTATATCAGGTGAAACAGATGGCCCAAGAGGGCCGTCTCAGGACTGCATGAGGTCCTTTTGCATTGGGGCCGTGGCAGCCATATGCGCCGACCCCAGTTTGCCCTGCTAAAATGAAGTGGATTTTTCTGCTTCTTTTTGGGCTGTTTTTGGGCGAGGTCTTTGGAATAGAGCCACACCGGGGGCAGCTTCCAGCCATGTTTGAGATGTGTGTCATGTGCATGCCCTGTCCCCAAAGCGGCCCAACAACAGCCCTTTTGGGCTGTTTGTTTGAGACCTATATTGCCTGAGCTCCCACAATGAAGCAAGTTGGAATTCATAAGTGTGCAGTGGGATGTCTGGAGTCAAGTGCAGTAGTCAGTGAAGGAAAACAAGATCTGTCCAGACCAGTGGGTTAGTGAAGCCAGAGTTTGTGGGATTGAAATGCTGGGACTTTCTAAGATTAACAGGATTATTGATCTATCTGACTTCCAATCTGATTTCTTCATTTGCTGTGATCTTAGCTGGATTTCTCATAGTAGCTGGAATGGGGCGAGGTATTTTTCCTTGGTGCCATATTTCCTGCACACGCATAGGAGCATGTCACTGTGTGAACTTTCATGATAAGCATCTAGTGACACTTCAGATGTTTTTCTCAACAAAAGACAACTTTAGGTTTATTGAGATAGTTAATGGATAGAAATAGGTTCATCATATATGCACATTGTCTCTGGATAGAATGACAGACCTCATGTGATATGACAAGAAAACTCAGATTGAATGAGTTTTATAAATTACTGTAAATTATTTATTTCTCCTTGGATTCATAGCACATTTGGAAACATGAGGTTTCACAACTCATTTACATAGTCTTTCATGGGTTTTCTTAAACTAGAAATGTTATCTTCAGCTCCCTGTTCCATACTTATCTCTACAGCAGACCGCAAACCTTGCTTCTTCACAGACAGTAAACTATTGTCTGTGGAGATGAATAGTGGGTCCAAAACATTTTATGGCCAGATGCAGAGGACAAGATAGTGCCTTCACTCTCCCACACGGTATCTGTTTGGACTGCCAGTTGACGCTTACTAGCTGCAGGCCTGTCTAGTAGATCAGGGCAGGCTGTGGGGCACACATAATTCTCTCTACCAAAAGAGAATGGCAGCTGCAGAGCTCATGAGGAACTACCACTGTTGGCCATTACTACTGCCTGAGGCAGTTGCCTCTTTCTGCCTAATGCCAGAGCTAGCTTTGGTGGGATTTTGGTTTTAAAAAAAGCCTTTGACAGAAAATGCTGACAATCTTTTAGCAAACTGGAAACTACGGTTTAGAACTATGAATTCAAGGGTGTGTGTGATGGTCTCTAGTCTTTAATATCTATATAATCCAGATAAAATTATAATGAAATCTGGAGAAAGAAAACCCCAAATTTATCCTGGACGTTGTTCAGTGGCTACAACATCCCCTTCCCCAAAGCCCTCTAGGAATAATATAACACAATAATCATTTAGAGTCACTCCGTAGGGATTTTGAGGAAATATAATTGTGGCCAGTAACCAGTGATTGCTGTTTAGAACCCTGGGATATGCCATCCTTGAATCTGGGGGTTGTAGTCATATTTTATTTCAGCCTAATTGTGGTATTTTAACACTTCATATTTACACTCCCTTTGGCTGTTATGTTTTCCAGGTAAGGCTTCATACTTGATTCATAGTGTGGGTAATGTTCTAATGAAAAAGACTGTGGTATCTTTAATACTGCCCAAGTATGGCACTTGGATATCATGGCCTGTTACAGACTGCCAAAATAAAGCTGCTTCGGGTCTCTTTGGAGGTATGCTGTTTAAATGATGCATACATCCTAACAATCCGGAAGCTGCACCAAAGCTGCACTCCAGTGCTTAGGAATGGAGTATGGCCTTGGTGCGACCTCCGGACTCTTAGGACCCATGCATCATTTAAATAGCATACCTCCAAAGAGACCCGAAGCAGCTTTATTTTGGCAGTCTGTAACAGGCCCATGTTAATTGTCATTGCTGCTGCCTATGGATTTCTGTGATTTGCAGTTTAGTGAGTCAATAGAGTTTACTAGCAGAGAGTTTAAGCCCTGCAGGAAACCAGGATTACATCGGCTAGACCCAGGGCAGCTAAACAGTATCAAAGTGCTATAATTGTGTAGTGTGAAAATGTCAGCCCACTGGTGAGTTCTTTTATACAGATAATACAAAATATTTTTTTGGACAGTGGCTTTTGTCTGTATAAATATTATTCTATCTGTTTCCTGAGTGTAGCGTACATTCTTGAAAGTGTAGAGTGACATTTTAATCAGTTTTTATTGGTATTAAAGTGCTGGTTTTAGGGGGAAATACATTTTCACTGGAAACATTGTCTATTTTGTTTTTAAAATTTAAAAAAATGAGGTGAGTGTCATTTACCTAGAGCTTTATCACATGAGAAAAAAAAGGCGAAACAGTGAGAGAGTAGTGGCTTTCTCTATGCCTCTCCACATGCCGCTGTAGCACTTCCGTTCTCTTCCAGAGGGAGACAGTAATAGAAGTGTGTCTTTTGTAATGCTGGAAAAATCCATTTGACAAACAGCATGCTTTTATCACCACCTTCTTCTAGAAGAGAACAGAAGTGCTATGATGGCATGTGGAGAGGCATGGAGAAAGCTGCTAATGTCCCACTCTGTTTCAGCTTTTTCTCATGTGATAAGGCTGTTAATTTTTATGCATTAGTGTTCACTGATGATCATCCTCTGTTTTTATGTTGGTGCTCATTTATCCTCTCTCTTTCTGGTTACATTCCAAGTGTAAGTCTAAATACTCAGTGTGTGCTTCAGTGCTGACCACAAACATTACAATTCATACTCCCTCCTCTCTTGTCCCTGACATTCTGGTCTTTCCTGCAAAATTTCAACAAAAATGCCCCTGTCCTGTTGTTGCATGTTGTGCCTCTCCTCCTATTGCTGTGGAGGCTTTTTTGTTACTGCTGCAGCTGCTGCTTCTGTGTGATGACTTCATTGCATAATGGTAACACATCTTTTTAAAACAGCAAAACACATCCACATTTTTCGAAAAAAGGCGCCCAAAAGATCAAAAAGGCGGTGCAAGTTTCAGAAAAAAAAGAAAAAGACTCCAAACGGTAAGAGCAGTTTTGACACAGCCTTGGTTAACATAACATAATACATGTTACTGTTCAAACAATGGGGTGTACATGTGTGCCACTAATATTTGTTTATCTATTTTTCTGGTGTTATAGTGCCCGTGTTGAGGAGAGCTGTAGTTCCCCAAGCAGGATCCATAAGAAGGTATCTTTATGAACTGCAGAAAAGAGCATGCATCACTGAAAAGTATTTTGTGTTGAATTTCCTAGATGCGGATGTAAATAAAGTAAAGGAGCTTCCTGGAGAAATAGTAGAAATGGCATGCAAAGTGTGTGAAACCTACCTTGATCAAATTGAGCATAACGACATTGATACAGCAATAGAAAGTGTACCAGTGCTATCAGAAAAAGAATGGAATCAATTGATTGAACAGTACTATACTCTCATTCAGTAAGTATTTACTTCTAACTCTGTTGACTGAAGATTGTAACTAAGCATCATTCATTAGTTACTGAAGATTGTAACTAAGCAACATATTGCCATTGTTGTATACTTTCAAGTATGGCAACCATGGGGTTTCCCTGGCAAGGTTTGTTCGGAGGGGGATAGCCATTGCCTTTCTTTGAGGCTTACATAGTGTGACTTGCCCAGTGGGTTTCCGTGGCTGGGTAGGATTCAAATACTGGTCTCCCAGAGTCCTTGACCACATCTACACTGCAGAAATAATGCAGTTTGACATTGCTTTAACTGCCATGGCCCAATGCTATGGAATTCAGATATTTGTACAGTTTTGTGAGATATTTAGCCTTCTTTGTCAGAGAGTTAAATAATCTAAGAGGTTGGATTGTCACATATAATGTGTTATCAAATTAATTACTTAAATTTAGAAATGAATAAAATTATAGCCCTTTTATATACTTATTCTCTTTGAAAAAAGGAAAGTGTATATATAAATTGGTTCAGATATCATTTTAGAAGAAATCTCCCTTCTTGTCTGAGATGAGTGTGTCTACTGTGGACAGAATTAATACACATATGTATTAAACTAATAATTTTATTTTTAAAATGTGAATTAATTGAATTTTTAATTGATATATTTTTTATTCATTTGTCAGATTTATTTATCAAACTGCAGTAGCTGGACAGTAGTCAGTTAATGAATAATTATGATTTTAAAAAGTGGCTGAATATAAAAAAAATATTAACTTAAAAACCATGACTTTCAAATCCATGGAGGCATATATTAAAGTAAATACAGGCATAGGCTCAATATAAATAAACAGGAATTACCTCTTAATGGGCTTAAATGCATAGAGTCCTTAGTAGCTTCCTTTCAGTGTTTGTTTCTAGGTGAAAACAGAATTCTAGATCAGAGAAGTGATGGAAATATACTGACCTGATTTCTTAAGACACCACAAGGGCATCCAGAGTGTCTTCTGTGCCTGTTTCCATGTTTTTTGAGAGAGGTCATTTAAAAAATTGTGTACATTTGGCAGTACTTCTCCACTGCTGCTTCTTGAAATGTCTGTGTCACTCTTGTTAATGCTACTTTCAGAGTGGCATGAAACCTTTTGTAAATACTGGTAGAAATGCCACATTACATACAAATATGGATGAGAAAGGCAATGTTCAAAAAATAAAGTAGGCCACTGCAGAACTCAGAGCTAAGAAGAAGGGGAAGCAAGAGGAAGGGAATCCCTCTGTCCTGGAGCACTGGGGGACTTGGGTCTTTGTGGGCTCTGGAAAGTGAAAAAACAAAACAAAAAATGCATTACAAAATACACTTTGCTATCTCAAAAGAACAGAAAGTGGCTATCGTGTCTGTTGCTAAATCTCCATGTCTTCTATAAGCACCAGCATTTATCGATATGATTCAAAAATGGCAAACTATAACAGTGTTATTTTTAATTAGTGAATTAATAAGCGAATAAACATTTTTCATGCACAGTATTTCCAGCTTTTCTTTTACAGTATTCCCAGCATTTCTTACTCAAAGTTACTTAAAGCATGTTTAAAGAAAGTAGTAATATTTGGTTTGTAGGATGATTTAGAGAGAAGTCGTCCACTCACACATCTTGACCTGGGCCTACTGTTAGCTCTTGGCAGACCTGGGAGAAACACCTGCAGAGGAATAGGGGAGCTTGGGCAAGATAACTTCACTGGGGACTTGTTCCCCCATGAGTGAAAAAAATAACCCTTTCACACTGGTGCTTTTGACCTGGATAGATCCAGGCAGATTTGGTAATACAATATTGAATCTGTCCAGAATGGAAGTTCCTACTACCCTTTACCCCCAATCGAACATCCCTGGTGCAATTTATCCTGCTTGATGTTCTCACTTAAAAGTAGCAATCTTGGTTGTTGTCAATCAAATGATTTGCATATTCACTTCCACTGTCGTCAGTGGTGATGTGTCATGTATCTGCTGCAGCCATTTGTCAACGGCATGGGTGCTTTCCCCCTCCTTAAAAAAGAATCTAGCGGTAATGTTCCCATATTTTATCAATTTGTCAAATATAATAATAATAAAATGTCAAAAGTGGCATCCAAGCAAAAGTGTATGAAAACTTGTATTTTGGCTGCAGTGGGGGAGCAAACAAAAGGGAAAAATATGCAGTGCAAGCATTCACATATTCTATCAATTTGCCTAGTGTGTGTGTGTGTGTGTGTGTGTGTGTGTGTGTGTATATATATATATATTCCTTGCCCCATCAACATCCAAGCAAAACTTTTACTTTGGTTGCAGTGGCAGGAGCAAATGAAAGGAAAAAAAAATGTTAGCACAAACATTTGCATATTCCATCAGAAAATAATTCTTTTTTAAAAAAAGTTGCTTGCAAAGTGACCGGTGCGAGAGGCGAGGCATGTTCTGCCCACTGCCCACACTCTGACCTTTATTCCTCCCCCTAAATGACCCAGTCATGTTCCCACAAGTTTTCATTTGCCAGCACCATGGAAGAATCAGGTTTTCCAAAAAGAAATGGGGAAAACCCCGATATCGGAAGATCCACGCTGTGGTGGATTTGCCCCAGTTTGGATGTGCAAAACCCTGATTCAGGTGTGCAAAAACTGGCACCACTGGGAACTACCAGTGGGCTGGTGCTTCTCTTGGGTGCTCCCAAGATGAACTAAGCTCTTACCTTTTGCCTCTCTACTCAGAGAAGGAAGAAAGTTAAAATGCTCTACTTACATTGACCCGTGGATAATTCAACCCAGTTTTTTGGGGTCAATTTTTTGACAAAAATTTCTAGACTTATACATGAGTATATACAGTAGATGTGATGGCCAGTAGTGCTTACTAATCAGCTTTGGCTGTTACATTAGCTGCACCCCTTCCTAGATCCGACGTACCTAAAGATGATAGTTTATATACTGGTGACCTCAAGGATGGATTTTTGCAGTATGCTGCACATTGGGCTACCTCTGTACCAAGTTTGGAAACTTCAATTAGTTCATAACTTGGCAGCCAGATTGGTTACTGATACATTCAGGAGCTATCCTATGATATCACACCAATATTAAAATTACTATAAATTCTAAGCAATGGAATGCACTAGAACTCTTCAGCAGATATTTCTAAATTTCAAACTACAAATTTCAGGATTCTGTTGGTTGGTATTAGACTCTTAGAACTGTGTGTTGTGAATACATCCCAGGTTACTTCTGGCAAAGGAAAAAGTGGGACTGGGTGTGAAGAATGAGAAACAAATCTAGACTATCTCCAGTCTCCATACATTTATTTTTCAATAATATGTTTTTTGTGTATGAGGCATGGTCTAGGGCAATTCCACAAGACTCTTTTTAAAATGACTTGTTACCTCTTATTTATAATTGCAAGAAGTGTTTATAAAATATTTGTTATATACTTAAAATGTGTTGTTGTTTGCAGTGAGGATGCACTGATTTGTAATGCAGATAGTTATTTCCCCCAGTGTCAAAACATTTTGCACAAAATGATCCTAGCAGATCCACAGCATGATATCAATGGTCTCCACAATGTCTGGATTATTAAACCCGGAGCAAAATCCCGTGGCAGAGGTAGGACTAATGCTCTTTGGTAAATACAGATAACTAATGTTGTTGTTTCGTACCTTCAAATGATTTCTGAATTATGGTGACTCTAAGGCAAACCACTAGACCATGCTGGCTCTCTTTATAACCAATGCACCATATAATACATGTGAGGAAGTTTGCCCCCCTTTAAATTATATACTAAACACTAGCAGCACAAATGTCAATGATTAAGAATGTAAGAAAAATCATGTTGGATCAGACATGTATTCAGAAGTGACAAAAGGGTTAAGGAATCTCTGCAGTCAGGACAGTTGTAGCCTCTATTTCTTTCCCTCCAGCAACTGTAACACAAAAGTATATTGCTTGTGGTATTTCCAGTGATATATAGCTATCCTGTCTAACTGCTCTTGATAGCCTTCTGCTCTATGAATTTATCCAGTTCTCTTAAAGGCACCTAAGTTGACAGTCATAAGTACATATTGTGGCAATTATATGCTGGCTGGGATTGTGTCAGTGACACCCACAGCCATTAGTACACCTTACACCTACGTAGGTCTTTTTTGGTCACTGAGGAGGTTGGTATTCTCTTCCACCCTCCACAGTGACCAAAGCCCCCCAAGAACTCATGATTTTGCTGCAATATTTCCCTTTTTCTGCTATTATGTCCCACAACTTTGCTCTAGAAGATAACTTCAGGTTCTAAAATTATGAGAAAGAGGAATGACCTCTCCTAAATACCCTTCCCTCCACTGTGCATAATTTCATACACCTCTATCATGTCTCCCCATAATTCCCTGTTTTCCAAGTTTGGTTTTGTAGTATTATGTGATTACTGATCCTTCCATTTCTAGGTATCATCTAGTTCTAGTTTTCTATTCTTTCCATACGGTCCTATTCTCAGTTTCCTGCTCCAGAAAACAGAGGTATAGGTTATTAAACTGTATTAAAAGTTTCTTCAAACTGATCATGATGTTGCCTCCAAAAGGTGACTATAACTTCCCCCATAATGGACTCATTCTAAAAGCATAATTTTTGGGTTTCTAAGCCTGTCTGAGAAGTTATTGCAAGAAGATACAAAACTCCTGCTTTCTCACTTTCCTAACAAATCAGAGCTTGAAGCCAGGATATGAAATTGGTTTCTCATTACTCTTGGTTAGGGAGGAACACCTCCTGATCTAGTTTTGATGATGCTTTACTTCAGGACTTGACAGACCGCCCTGAATGGCTGGCCTGCAGCCGCCCCTTTCCTAGCCAGATCGGGGCCTATGCAATTTCACACCATGGCCCCAATCCAGCCTTTCGAGGGTTCAAAAAGGAGCCACAACAAGTGGCTCCTTTTTGCACCTTCAAAAGGGTGTCATAGCCACAGCGCAACAGCTATATGGTGCTCCTTCAGCGCTGCATCATCTGGATGTAGTGCCAGAGGCATGATATGATGCCACATGCCATGTGGAGCAGTGCACGGTGTCAGGGCACACCGGAGGGGGGGGGGAGAGTTGGGTGTGCATCATGAGGACACTATGCCCTGACTCTGCTCTCATGCCATCCCAAAGGGACGGTCTGTATAGGGCCTTCCTCATTAGTTGCCAGTTAGTTTAACTACTGTTGTTGATGCAAGATTTCAAGCATGGAAGACTGGATAGTATAGACAAGCACACTATTCCTGAATGGCAAGCTAGACTTTGCAGTAATACTAGTTTAATGTTATGTCCAAATGCAGCTGATGACATTGATATTGTTATTCCTATATCTTTCTCTTTTTCAGAAATAGTATGCAAGAACAGATTGGAAGAAATATTAAAACTAGTTGAACCAACAGATCAGTTTCCAGTGAAAGATCACAAGTGGATTGTCCAAAAGTACATTGAGGCACCATTACTGATTTATGATACAAAGTTTGATATTAGGCAATGGTTTCTTGTGACAGACTGGAACCCCTTGACATTATGGTTCTACAAAGAAAGCTATCTGAGATTTTCAACTCAACGTTTCTCCTTAGATAATTTGCACAGGTAACAAATATTATAGTGTTTGTAAGGCCAAGATATTTTGACACATGAAATAGAAAAATCTGCAAGCACATTTCTTCATCCCTGCATAAAATAACAAATTAAATGACTAAGAATTTGCTGTCCTTTCATGAACTTCCAAATCAGATGTTTGTGGTAGCCATTTCATTCTATCTAATAGTAGGTATTGCCTTGCTGACAGGCACCCATCCTCTTACTCATATCCTAAGGCCAAACATTTTCAACAGGATGAATAACTGTGGCCCTCAAGATATTTTTCACCTACAGTTTCCATGATCGCAAGCCATCATGTAATGAGGAATGTTGGCTTCACTAAAAGAACTAACTTTGTAGCAAGAACAACCAGCCAGTGTGTGTATATATAGGCAGAAAAATAGATGGGCCTTGTTGTTGGGTAATCTCTTGGCCATTCTAAGTACCCACTTCTTTGATATAAAAATTGCTACTCTTTGGTCACTTCTTCTGTCTTCCGAGAAGCCAGTTATGTTACTTTTTTTGATTGATGGTTTGATAAAGAAAATGCTCTCACATGGAGTCATTTATAATGGATTTCAGCCTACTCCATACATAGGTACGACCTTTAGGAGCATGTGTAATTTACTTTAGGGATTTCTTACCTGCCCTGTCTTTTATGGGTTGACTGAAACCATACATGTAAGATTTTATTTTGCTTTTTGCAAACATTTAGAGTAATTATTTCAATTTATCTGTAGCTCATTGTACTAACATAGTGAGTGAGAAAAGTCATCTTATTGTTGTTGGACTGCAAATCCCAGCAGCTCACTGAGTCAATGGTGAGGTATGCTGGGAGTCAGTGGTGTCACTAGCTAGGGTGTCACCCAGTGCAGAGGGCTGCCAATGGCAGGAGGGGTAGCCTGCTAACTCAGAAGCCTGCCCTTCCTCAGATGTTAAGTTGCCCTTTACCTGGCCAGATGCTGGATACCTTGCCTCCCCTTCCTCCCCAACTGCTGCATCATCCTGGCTGGGAAACTGAGGCAATAGGAGGGGACTGAAGGGGTGTGTTTGCCTCTTCTGCTTGTTTGTCACTGGACATCCTCCCCAGGGAGAAAGCCCAGTAACAAAGCAACCAGGAAGAGTGCATGTTCAAAGGGGGAGGATTGCCCAACCAGGTGTAACTCCTCCTCTGAGTTGTCACCTGGTGCTGTCTACAACCCCCTACCTCTCTAGTGACACCACTGCTGGGAGTTGTAGCCCATCAGCATCTAGAGGGCCACATGATATGTGGATGGCACTTTCTGATATGTGGATGACCCTTTCACCATTTGGAGCCAAGGAGAAGATCTGACTGTGTTACTGAACCATCTGAACAACATCCACCCGAACAACCAATTCACGATGGAAAAAGAAAAAGAAGAAACATTGACATTCTTGGATGGCCTGGTCATCCACAAACTGAAGCAACGTTTGGGCCACACAGTATACAGAAAACTTACACACAGAGACAGATGCCTGCACAAGAACTCCAACCATCACCCACGACAAAATAATAGTACAATAAAAACATTAGTAGACTGGGCAAAAAGAATCTGTGAACCCCACTTCCTGGAAGATGAATTGAAGCTCCTAGACTGGACTCCACAGGCTAATGGTTACTCCAGCTCAGACATTAGAAGGGCTGCCAGACCCAGAAAAAACCCATAAGAGTGAAGACAACCACTGCCAAAAGGGAAGATATTTTTACCATACATCAAAGGAGTCACAGACAGAATAGAAAAACTGGTGAGGAAACAAAACATCCAAATAATCTACAAACCGACTAAGAAAATCCAGCAAATGCTATGCTCAGTGAAGGACAGGAGAGACCCTCCCATGGCCACAGGAGTTTAACATATACTGTGTAGCTGCAGAAAAGTCTACATAGGGACTACCAAATGCAGCGTCCAAACAGAAATCATGGAACATGAGAGACACTGCAGACTGGGTCAGCCAAAAAATCAACAATAGCAGCAGACAATAGATCATTAATTAAAAAGACACCCTGAGGTCTTGCCATTCAACAACAGAACAACACAGAGATTAACATGTAAATCACTTCCTCTTAACCAAGGTTCACACATGCTGGCCTGGGCGTGAGTAGTGTGTGTATGTGTGTGTGTGTGCGTGTGCGCACACACACCACTCATGCCCATGCCAGCATTCTCTGAAGATGCCAGCCACAAATGCTGGTGAAATGTCAGGAATAAACTCTTCCAGAACATGGCCACATAGCCCAAAAATCCCACAAAAAACTATGGACTCCGGCCATGAAAGCGTTTGACTTCACATTCTTACAAGAACCTGCAAGTTGGAGTCCCCAGATATCTGCCAGGCCACATTTGCTTATTCTTGCTCTAAAAGGTTTTCCCATACTGCTCAGATTTCAGTTCCTTTCTTGGAGTGCACCCCTGCCACACACATTACTGGGAATGACATCAGTTCACCTAAATGCATGGCACAGCTGGTCCTGTAGCACTAGCTAAGTGGTTAAAAAAAAAGCTTTGGAGGCATAAACAAATAGGAAAAACCATAAGGAACCAATGCAAGTACTGAGAAGTAAAGATGGGTATTCTAGAGGCTTGTCAAACACAATGCTTCCCCCATCCCTTTTTACAATACAGAGCAATTTTGAAACATGGACTTTCCATGGGATTCAGCCATGCTTTATCTGATGTATAACTATTACTGTATTTCAAAAACTGTCAGTAAAAAAGCAATCTGTGTTATTTAACTATGGCTAAATCTGCAGTGCAAAAATAATCCAGGTTGACATCATTTTAACTGCCATAGTTCAATGCTATGGAATTCTGGGAATTGATGTTTTTGTGAGACATTTAGCCTTCTCTGTCAGAGAGCTCTGGTGCTGCAACAAACTACAATTCCCAGAATTCCATAGCATTGAGTCATGGCAGCTAAAGTGGTGCCAACCTGGATTATTTCTGCAGTATGGATGCAGCTGTACAAGGCATAATTCATGCAGCTTTTACCTGTATTTTTCTATAAAAATTGATTAGCATTGTACATTTCAGTGCCACTGTTTTCTAGTAGTAATCTCATGTTTCATGTTCACAGCTCCATTCATCTTTGCAATAATTCCATCCAGAAAAATTATAAGAATGCTACTGACCGCAGTTCTCATTTGCCTTATCACAATATGTGGACAAGCAGCAAATTCCAAGACTACCTGCAAAAGAGAGGTCATGGCCACATCTGGCGAAATGTGATCTACCCATCCATGAAAAGAATTTTAATCTATACTATGAAGATGGCTCAGGACCAAGTTGAATCACGGAAGAGCAGTTTTGAACTTTATGGAGCGGATTTCATTCTTGGGAATGACTTTAAACCATGGCTGATTGAAATCAATAGTAGTCCAACCATGTATCCTTCTACTCCAATTACATCAGATCTATGTGCTCAAGTTCAGGAAGACACAATCAAAGTTGTTATTGACAGGAAGCTTGATAGGAACTGTGATACTGGAAATTTTGAACTTCTCTGGAGACAAGTAAGAATCATTTAATTTTGTTCCTTAAACTGGATGGAATTAAAAACATTTACATATTCAGTTTGGCTATATTTGGTTCTGAGTTTGAAATGGAAATGTGGAACTAATATAGGTTGAGTCTCCCTTATCTGAAATGCTTGGAACCAGAAGTGTTTCGTATTTTTGTTCTTTGATCTGGATTTTTGAATATTTGCATATACTTAATAAAATAGCTTGGAGATGGGAGCCAAGTCTAAACACAAAATTCATTCAATGCTAGGGAATCCTGGGAACTGTAGTTTTGTGATACATTTAGCCTTCTCTGTCAGAGAGCTCTGGTGCCACAATAAACTACAATTCCCAGGATTCTCTAGCACTGAGCTAGGGCAGTTAAAGCGGTCTCAAACTGGATGATTTCTGCAGTGTGTTTTAGTCCTATGTTTAATATACATTATACACATAGCCTGAACGTAATTTTATTCATATTTTTAAATAATTTTGTGCATGAAACAAAGCTTGTGTACACTGAACCATCAGAAAGCAAAGGTGTCGTTATCTCAGCCACCAAGGAAAAAAGGTTTTGGATTTTGGAGTATTTGAGAATTTGGAATTCCAGATAAGGGAGACTCAACCTGTAATCATTGCATTGTGTTATATTACTATGGCCTGTTACAGACTGCCAGAATAAAGCTGCTTCGGGTCTCTTTGGAGGTATGCTGTTTAAATGATGCATGCATCCTAAGAATCCAGAAGCTGCACCAAAGCTGCACTCCAGTGTTTAGGAATGGAGTGTGGCTTTGGCGTGACCTCTGGACTCGTAGGACCCATGCATCATTAACCAGGCCTACTCCAAAGAGACCCGAAGCAGCTTTATTTTGGCAGTCTGTAACAGGCCTATATTTCCTTATTTAATAGCCTCCATTTATTTCAATAGACATAGGCTTACAATAGACATAATAGGGGGACCTCTTGCAACCCTTTCCCATTGACAAATTATTGTGTTATCACTGTACTTTAACTGCCACATCATGTGCGATGCTGGGGCTTGTACTTCAGTGATGTGCTAGATCTCTAGCTGAGAATTCTGAATATTCCTCCCTGAACTGCAAACTGGAAGAGCCAGCATGGCAGTTTGAATGCTGAACTAGAGCACCAGGAGACCAGGAGTTGAAATCCTTGGTCATCCATGAAAACTCATTGGGTAATCTTGAGCAAGTCACATTCTTTCAAAGGAAGGCAGTGGGGAGCCTTCTCTGATACATTTTTGTTGAAAAAACCCTAGGGCAGGGTGTCTACAAATCGGACCGGACCTGGAGGGATATAGCAACAGCATCAACCTGCAAATCCCAAGATTCCATAGGATGTTTCCATGAATATTAAAGTGGAATCATACCAGTGTAACTATATAGTGTGAAAGGGCTTCTGAGTATTCAAAACCCTGTCTCCAAAATGCTAGGCTTAGTAGACATGCACAAATGATTGCCACATTGACATGTCAGTATGCTAGTCTGGGGTGAATGCTTAAAGACCCCTGTGCAGCAGTGCTTGCATTGATGTCCTTTGCTTCAGAGGCTGTGGTGGGATTTGTGGTTTGTTGTGGGACCAGAGCTCTCTGACAGAGAAGGATAAATATCTTATAAAACTACAAATCCCAGAATTCCATAGCATTAACTATGGCAGTTAATGTGCCGTCAACCTGCATTACTTCTGTCGGGTAAATGCAGCCATAGTCTTAGGGTAAAGTGTGCTACTATAGGAATATCAGGCCTTTGTATAAAAGTAATGAAAAATATTGTGAGGGGAGGAAATTGAGGCTATAATAATAATAAATTGCACATACAAGAGAGTATCCGGGGGGGGGGGGGGACACATTCCAAATTATTTCTCTGAGAACTTTCCTATCATTAGGTTTTTTTGTAGGTTTTTTGGGCTATGTGGCCATGTTCTAGAAGAGTTTATTCCTGACATTTCACCTGCATCTGTAGCTGGCATCTTCAGAGAATGATGGCATGGAAGAGATTAGGGTATATATATACACTGTGTGAACCTGGGTAGGCCTCAGGGTGGGAGGATATGCAAAGAAGATTAGTGTCTTTTTAATTAGTTATCATTGTCTACTGGGAAAACCCCTGACCCTGGGTGGTTTTCTATTTGCATATACTGAGTCCTGATTTTGCTGTTTTTCAGGACGGGTAGCCAAATTTTGTTCACTTAAAGGCTTTCTTCTTTCCTGTTGAAGTTGTCCACGTTTTTGTGGATTTCAATGCTTTCCCTGTGCATTCTGACCTGATAGTTGTTGGCATGGTCTAGAATTTCAGTGTTTTAAAATAGCATTTTATGCACTAAATGGTTTATAATGTGTTCTGCTACTGTTGATTTTTTGGCTGACCCAGTCTGCAGTGTCTGTCATGTTCCTTGATTTGCATTTGGATGCTCCAGCTACACTGTATACGGTAAACTCCTGCGGCCATAGGAGGGTCTCTCCTCTCCTTCACTGAGTGCAGCATTTGCTGGATTTTCTTAGTGGCTTTGTAGATCATTTGGAGGCTTTGCTGCTTTTTTATTATTTTGGAATTAACGTTTATTGCATACATTAAACAGTGCAAGGTTATATATATTAATACATATACATTATATATTTTTTTCTACTTCTTATTTTGGACAGGATGCCACCATGATGCCACGGACTAGGGTTCCAGAGCGTGCGATTGCAGCATGCTCTGGAACCCTAGTTTCGGTGCTGACACAACGCTTTTGGCTGGTGTTTCTTGGGCCATAGTTTCCCAATCTTTATTGAACACTGTATGAGTTTCTTTTTATCATATTTGTTAGTTGATCCAATTCAGTATTATCTAATGTTTTTAATAACCATTCATCTATTATAGGTAATTCTTTTAACTTCCATTTCTGGGCTATGATAGTCCTGGCCGATGTAATCATGTATAATATGGTATTCCAATGTTTTCTTGCTTCTGCATCTTGTATTTTGTTTCTCATGTTTAGTAAGTATATTTCAGGTAGCATGTTGAATTCTATGTCTAAAATCTTGTTAATGTTTTTGTGTATCTCTTCCCAGAGTTTTTTGATGTTAGGACATAACCACCACATATGATATCAATTGCCATCCACATTCCCGCATTTATAACATTTAATTTCTTTGTTCTTATATATTTTTTGCAAGTTTAGTGGGCATCAGATGCCATCTGTAGGCCATCTTCAAATAATTTTCTCTGATATTCTGGCATTTAGAAAATTGAAATGACTTCCTCCTAGAGTACTGCCAGCTTTCCAGGTCTATACTCCTTCCTAAGTCTCTGGCCCATGTTATCATTTCTCCTTTGATAATCTCTTGCTCTTGATTTCTGTTAAGGAGAATCTTGTATATTTTTGCAACTGGTTTAGTTGTATTTCCTTCTATTATTTCATCCAGCTCATTTTTTTTGTTTCAAAACCCAATTCTTTTTTGTCAGCTTTATACCTTTCCAGTAATTGCTTATACAACAACCAATGATTTTTTTGCTTGAATTCCTGGATCTCACTCATTTGTCTCATTTCATAATCTCCTTGATTGTTCTTTTTAAACAGATCCTTATATTTTAACCATCTTGAAGCTATTCTTGTTCTTTCTAGCAGTACCTCTTGGGGGGATACCCATCCTGGTAACTTAGAATAAAAAAACAATTTAATTTTTTTCTACACATTAAACATCTGTTGTTCAGATGGTTCAGAAACACAGCCAGATCTTCTCCATGGCTCCAAATGGTGAATTTGTCATCCATATATTGGAACCATGTGGGATTTTTTGGTGCTGTTTCCAGGGCTTGCTTTTTCAAAGTGTTCCTTGTAAAATTTTGGTATCATGTGGCTCAGAGGGCTTCTCATTGTTACCCCATCTCTCTGTTCATAGACTCCATTGTCCCACTGGAAATAGCTTGTGGTGAGGCAATGTTCGAACAGGGCTGTAATATCATGGGGACTTTGAGGAACAGGGAGACCACATCAAAGATGATTAGTATGTCTGTGGGTTTAAGTTTAAGGTTGTTGATTTTTCTTATGAAGTGAGTGGAGTCATTGGGGTTTGCCCTATATGGGTTTGTTATTGTGTGGCCAGAAACCTTTCCAAGTCATATGTGGGGGATCCAATGGCACTCACTATGGGTCAGAATGGAATGGAATCCTTGTGGATCTTGGGAAGTCCATATAGTCTTGGTGGGAGAGGCTCAGATTTGCACAAACTTTGTCTTGTGGTTGGCTGAACTGAGGGTTTTTTGATCGGGGATTCGTTTTCCTGGTTATTTTGTTGGTGGGTTTCAGTTTTTTGTATATCACAGGATCCCGGAGCTCCCTGATTTTTTGTTTTCATTGTTCTGTTTCCATGATTACTGTGGCATTGCCTTTTTCTACTGGGAGAATGATGATTTCTGGGTCCAAATTCAGGTCCTTGATGGCTTTTCTTTCTTTCTTTTGGTTATATTGCTGGGAGGTGGTTTTGCCTTGCGCAGAATCTTTGCTGTTTTTCCTCTTATCTCTTCCACTTCCTCCTCTGGCAGATGGTGGAGGGCAGATTCAACCTAGGCAGTGATGTCTTCAAGTGGGATTCTGGTGGTGGTTACTGCAAAGTTGCCTTCTTTGATCAGGATGGATGTTTCCTCTTTTGCATGTTGCACTGTGTGAGATTGATGATGGTTCATGATGTGTTCAGTGAGGGTTTCAGCTAGTGCCTGTGGCATTTATTGAATTTTTGTCTTTGTCTTTTGGTATGGTTTGCCATATCTTTTACCATTTTCCTGTAGATGGGGCTGTCCATTTTGTCCCAGTCTTGGGTGTTCATCTTTTGATTGATGCTGAGATGGAGTGATAGCAGTTCTTTGTCTGTATTGTCCAGTTCCTTGAGTTCGGTGTGTATTCTCTCCCATAACAGAGCATGTTCCATCTTGTTGTAGATACGGTTGACCTGTGGGGATTTTAAGGTCCTTTTTGTTGTGAGAAAGTGTGGCATGGTATCTGTGTCTCTGCAACATAGCAGGAAGGTTAGTGAGCAGAGAAGATGTGCTTTTCTGGTCTGGAGTTTTTCCAGTCTCTGGGTGTCTTAGAACAGTTTCTCCCCATAGATATTTCCAATGTAAAGTCGAAGGCTTTCATAGCTGGCATCCATAGTTTTTTTGTGGTCTTTCAAACTATGTGGCCATGTTCTAGAAGAGTTTATTTCTGATGTTTCACCTGCATCTGTGGTTGGCATCTTCAGAGAATGCTGGCATGGAAAAGAGTTGGGTATACACACACACACATACGCACACACAGTGTGACCCTGGATAGGGAGGAGTGATTTCCATGTTAATCTGTGTATTGTTCTGCTGTTGATGGCAAGGTCTCAGGGGGGAGAATATACAAAGAAGATTAGCATCTGCTTAATTAGTGATCAAAAGCCACAAAAAACTATGGATGCTGGCCATGAAAGCCCTCGACTTCACATTTCCTATCATTCCCCATCATTGTACAATTATGAAAATAAGTAATACCTAACTTGCATTTTGGGAAGAAAAAAAAATGATTAAAAAAACAACAACAACACTTGTTTCTGTTTCTCCCCCTTCTTCTGTAGCCCATGATGGATCTGCCACCCTTCAATCCTACAGACCTTATTGTTGAGGGAGTCAATTTTAGGCGACTGAAAAAACATCTGGTTCCCATCAGTAATTTTAATTTCCTTGAACCACTACTAAATGTACCACAATCTGCAGTCAGTCAAGAAATTAAAGGCGATTTGGTAGCATCTATCAATGACAAGCAAAATGTGCAAGTAAAAAATGGGAGTAATGTTCCTTGTACCTTGCCAAGGACCCTCAAGAAGTTACAAGATAAGAGCCTGAAAGTAAAAACCAACCACAGAAAGCATGTCAAAACCATAGACTTTCCTCGCATAGTTGATGGTCATGAAGCAACAAACATGTCTGATAAAAAAAAGACCAAAGTAGCTAAAGTGCCAAGCAGTCACCAGATTGGGAATCAAATTGTCACTACCTTTCCAAAGCCACATGGATTAGATTGGGCATTACTTCAACCCTCTAAAGATACAGGTAAAATGAATATTAAAATATTTTATGTTATATAATATAAACTTAATATTTATGGCTACCTAATGATAAAACCAACATTACAATAGCACACCACTTATTGTTCTTTGAGTAGTTTCTTACTTATGGTGATCCTAGGGTGAATTATTTTTAGCAAGATTTATTCAGAGGGGGTTTGCCTTTGTCTTCCTCTGAGGCTGAGAGTGTGTGACTTGCCCAAAGTCCATGTCTGAACAGGGATTTAAACCCTGGCCTCCAGAGCCCTAGTCCAACACTCAAACCACTATACCACTACTGACCACTACTGACCACTAACTGACAATTTATTCACTAAAGAAGTAGTTAGAGTAAAACTGAAAATATTGTACTGAGATGGGGGAGAGGGAGCGCTATGCCCACTACTTTTTGAAACCAAGCTGTTTAGCATCTATTTGAATGAAAACTTGTCTGGGGTTTGAGGCAGTTTAATTGTCTTGTTTTCCAACCTATAATCCTTTAAAAATGTGCTTGTGTAAGGATTTTCGTATTTAGATCTCTTGCTCTCCCAAGAGAAGTTTAGTTCCCATTGGAAAAACAATGAGTGTTAAACCAATTTAAAGACCAAACTAGGCATGATAACGGAAGACCAGAGATTTTTTTTCAAAAGGTTAAAGGTATCCACAATTCCTTCCCAATCATGTGGAGTAGTGGGATTAGAGGATGGGAGTTAACACCCACTTCTCTGCCATTTTTCCTCACCTAAATGCCTACTTCTTCAATTGCTAATTGCCTTGTGGGTAAGTTCCTCAGATGTATGGAGTGCAGTCTATGCATCTGAAAAAGTAGACCAAGGGGTTGTATAGACCAGCCATTAAGGCTGGCATGGGGGCAGAGTGGAGGCATGGCACCCGCAGGACGTATGCCTCAGCTCCATCCCCATACCTGCATGATGCCGACAGCACACCACACAGCAGGTGGCATCATGGCGCTCCTCTGGCACTGCATCTAGATGATGCAGCACCAAAGGAGCACAGAAAGCTGCTCTGCCAATAGCTATGGTGCCCTGGGATGACATTAGCTCTCCCATTTAATTTTACAATTTCATTCCCACTCACACAGTTTTTCATTTCTGTGATTCTATAGTTTTCCTATTCACTTATTCAACTAAAAATTCTGTAATTCATTGACTAATCCATCCTTGGAGGTAATTTGCTCAGATACTTTAAAGCTTGTCACAGCATCACAGGCCTTCAAAACTCCCCCCCCCCCCCAATTTGGTTTGCTATTTGTCTTGGAGCATAGTGCTGCCAATTCTACATTTTCATTATGCTTATTATCCCTCATTTCAAGACATTCATCCTGTGCTCAGCAATGGGAACCTCTTGTAACAGAAACATCAGCTAAGAGTTGGACCTAGACTCAGTTGTACTTACAGCAGATTCCTTTTGGAAATCAATTGCTCATAATGTAGAGCCCTGTCTATGTGCTTCAATTCATCTTTCAGGAAGTGGGGTTTACATATCCTTTTTGTTTGGTCTACCAGTGTTTTTATTGTGCTTCTTTTCCCCCCTGGATGATGGCTGGAGTTCTTGTGTGGGTATCGGTCTCTGTGTGTAGGTTTTCTGTATAAAGAGGGGATGTTCCCACTTAGGAAACCCAAACGTTGACTTGGATTGCAGATGACAGGACATCCAAACATGGTGATGTTCCTTCCTCCCCCCCTCCCCCCAATATCCATTTCATGATGGAAAAGCACAATAAAAACACTGGTAGACTGGGCAAAAAGGATCTGTGAACCCCACTTCCTGGAAGATGAATTGAAGCACCTAGACTGGGCTCTACAGGCTAATGGTTACTCCAGCTCAGACATCAGAAGGGCTGCCAGACCCAGAAAAACCCAGAGGAGTGAAGACAAGCAACTGCACAAAGGGACAGTATGTTTACCATACCTCAAAGGAGTGACAGACAGAATAGGGAAACTGGTGAGGAAACACAACCTCCAAATGATCTATAAATTGGTCAAGAAAATCCAGCTAAAGCTACGCTCAGTGAAAGACAAGAGAGACCCAGACGAGTCTACATAGGGACCACAAAATGGAGTGTTCAAACATGAATCAAGCAATGTGAGAGACATTGCAGATTGAACCAGCCGGAAAAACCAGCAGTAGCAGAACACATTATAAACCATCTGGGACATCAAATGCTATTTGAAAATGCTGAAATTCTGAACCATGCCAACAACTATCAGGTCACAGGAAAGCCACTGAAATCCACAAACACCTGGACAACCTCAACAGGAAAGAAGAAGCCCTTAAAGTAAACCAAGTTTGACTACCAGTCCTGAAAAACACCAAAATCAAGACCCAGATGAAACAAATGAAAACCACTCAGGATCAGAAGGATTTCCCAGCAGACAATGAATCATTAATTAAAAAGACACCCTGAGGCCTTGCCATACAATAATAGACCAAAACACAGATTAACATATAAATCACTTCCTCTCTACCAACAGTCAGCATTCTCTGAAGGTGCCAGCTACAGCTGCTGGCGAACGTCAGGAATAAACTCTTCCAAAACATGGCCACATAGCCCAAAAGACCCACAAAAAACTTTAGAAAAGTTTTTTCTCTCACACAGAAGGCAACACTTTTAAAAAGTATTATTTATTATTGAAACATTACAATAAAAGCGGCCATTAACAAAACACTTGAGTGGCATCCTGTTAGTCTCAGCTAGAGTAGACAGATTCAACTAATTGTTGAATGGTCAACACAAAGGTAAATCCAACTGATTCAATGAGTGTACTCTATTCAAGACTAATAACAAAATTAGGACATATGTTAAACTGTTTTTTAAAAATAAACAATTAAGTGAAAATGTCTTAATCTGCATTTGAAATTCAACTGTGTATGGACGATGGACATTTGATTGCAAAAATGTATAAACTATTGTTGAGATTTGAAACTGAAGGAGAACAGGTAAAGGATTATATGGTGAAATGTGCTCAAAATATTGGTTCCCCAGTTCAAATGGAACAATGGGAAAGGATGTGGACAAAGAGTTTGACATTTACATTGAGTTATGATGTAAGGGAAAATTTTAATAAAATGATGCACAGATGGTATTTAACACCAGACATGTTATTGAAAATGTTTAAGAATAGTTCAATCACATGTTGAAAATGTAATCAGAACACAGGCTCTTTCTTCCACATGTGGTGGATCTGAAATAAAGTGCAGAAATACTGGACTCAAATTCATTTAATGCTGTAAGATATCAACATATAGTTGAAAACTGAGGCATTTTTGCTTGGAATGCTGACTGATAAAATCAAGAAGAAACATGGAAAGATTTTACAATATAGGAGCAGAACAGCAAAAATAATCTTTGCTCTGAGATGGAAGGACATGAATGCTCTGAGATAAGAAGATTGGCTGACCAAGATGATTGAACTGGCTAAAAGTGACAACGTGACCATTCTTATCAAAGATAAATCTTTGAATAATTTTAAGAAAAACTGAGAATTGTTTATCTCATACTTCCAGTCTCGTTGGGGATATGAATCAGCTTTGTATTTTGTAAAATAAATAGAGTTTGTATGTTGTAGAGGCATAAATATGATATTATATATAATGAAGTATAGCAATATATCTATCAATTTTTTGTGTGGAGGGAAATCAATACTGTATGTCTGGTTTTGTTTAGTAGTTTAAGTTTGTTTTGTTATTGTTGTTTGTTTATACTTGTTTTAAATATATGTTTAAATTTGTGGTTGTGTTTAGATTAAATACATACAAACATACATACTACTACTACTACTTTCGAAAGACTAACTACAGAATTTGGGTTCTCAAGGGATAACATGGACATCCTTGCACAGATGAGCTAGTCAACTTATGTAGTGTGATTAAAAGCTTTCAGAACATAGTAGAGTGCAACCTCTCAATGAAGTCTTAGTTCATCTGTTTTGTAAGCTGTGGAATTAATGTGGATGTCTGCTCTTTATTTAAAGGTCTGCAGAACAAGAAAAAGAAGATTCCATGCCTAATTTGTGGAGATGGTTTCCAGCCAGAGAAAGCTTGTAAACAGTGTAGCTCTTTTTGTGCAACTGTATTACAAGGAGGTTCATACTTACCTATGGCTCCATGTTCTCCTCCTGAAAAGATGGCAAGAAACAGGCTAATGGCCCCTTATTACGGGTTTTCAAAATACCCTTGACTCTTCAAAGTGCCTTGAGAAAGTGTTTTTTTAAATGCAGCTCCTGAAATATAAGACAGAGCTTGAGCACCTTCCTTGTACATATATATCTATATATAAAACAAATCTAAAAAATGCTGAAAGGCCCAATTTATTATCAGTTATCTGCAGCCAATTCTGTGGCAGACACCATGAATGTAATGAAAATTCACCAATTTAAACAAGCTCCTCCATTTCAAATCATATATTACCCGATGCTACCTTTTAAACAGGTAAGGGGCTTCACATGTAGCAGTACTATGAAAACTACAGTCGCTTCTCCATAGTTGTGGGTTAAACATTAGCTGTTTTAGTTATTTGTGGATTATTGAATTTGCTGCCACTGTTGCCCTATAAGTGACTGAAAATGCTCTAGGCATTTGTAGGTCCTCCAGCATATTTCTATGGTCAACTTCCAGAAGAAGTTCCAGCAGGAGTTCTGAAAGAAGTGGACCAATTGCAGTCCAATTGCAGTGGAGGACCTAGAAAGGCCTAGAGAAGTATTATCTCAGGTAGATTAATAAATACAGCAGGCCTGGTTTTCCAGATTTTGTGGGCATCCTGTGCCCCTAACTCCTATGAAAGCTGAGGGCTGACTTATCTTTCTAAAATGAAAGAGATTATCCCTTGAGCTTACACAAGTTAGTCAATTTGTGTTGCAGAAAGCACCCACCCATCTCTGTGTTACTCCATTTGGAATACTGAAGGACATTGTAAATCAACCTGCTTGCTTAGTTTCATTATATGTCAAATTTGAAATTGAAATGGTTTGGTCAGAAAAGAATTTGTACCTCTCTTGCATTTGCTGACAGACTGAACCCAGACTCACACATTGGAAATCCTGGTTATAAGTGGAGCTCTTGTCAAACTGTTCCCTGAATTCCATACCTGTATTGAGAAGAACAATTGGGATCGAATCTGATCAAAGTAGATTAGGAAGATTACAAGCTATGATGTAATTGAGAGTATTTGTATTGAAAGCAAGTTTCAGACAATCCCCCCCCAGCAGTCATTGTTCCCACAAACATTTTCTTTTCTGAGGGGAGGCTTTTGTTGCTTCTTGAATATTTTGCATATTTTCCAAGAGCAATGATAGGACAATGAAAAACCAAGTAGTTACAGTTTTTCACATGATACAGATTTTAGCAGCAGCATTATGCAGTGGATACAAAATTAGAGTACTTTAAAATTCCATTGGCACTATTGTAATAAAGGGTGAGGTAGAAGTTTCCTGAGTTGCGGCAAATCCTTTAGAACAAGAAGCAGGAGCAAGTCAGTTGAAAACATGCTGACTATTGGCTGTGTTTGGGAAAGAGAAAATGGCCAATTTGGCTTATTACTTATTCTTCACTTCTTGGAAAAAAGGAATTTTAAGTCAGAAGCTGAATAATTTATTGCAACACTTCTCTAACATTCTAAAAGTTCAAAAATATCAGCCTATACCAGAGAGCTGTGTGAATCACCTGTGCCATATGTCCCAAATTATTTTACATTGTCTTAGGCCAAACCTCATTGAGAACTGCACATATTTGAAGCCCTTTTTATAAATCAAGTTCTCTCATACTATAACTGGTTAAGCATGTGATGCTTCTAGGTTAAGCACCATCCTTTAGAAATTATGATGGAGTCACTGGAAAGACTTGGGGCCTGAACAGAGAGACCAAAATAAAGCTGCTTCGGGTCACTTTGGAGGTATGCTGTTTAAATGGTGCACGTGTCCTAAGAGGCTGGAAGCCATGCCAAAGCCATGCTCCAGTCCTAAGGACTAGAGTGCAACTTTGGCACAGTTTCTGGCCTCTTAAGACGCGTGTATCATTTAAACAGCATATCTCCAAACTGACCCGAAGCAGCTTTATTTTGGCCTCTCTGTTCAGGCCCTTGGTTTCCTGGCAGCCAATCATGGTTTGCGCTCACTGTGAAGGAGGGTTTGCGGAGCAAGGAGTAAATATAAAAGGCAGGAGTGAGTGACTGTGAGTTCAGTTGAGGGGGAGATGGGAGTTGAAGGACAATGAGTTGAGGGAAGGTTTGAGTTCAGGGAAGGTTCTTGAGTAAGAGTTCTAGGGAGAGGGTCAGAGAGGTATTCTGATGAGACAGTAGAAAAACTGGACAAAAAGACAAAGGGTCTCAATATGGTCAGAGAAGGATACTGACTGGAAGAGAAAGTGTATTGGAGATTGTAAAGGGAAAACTGAAATGCCTGCAACTGTTATATTAATATAACCATACCACATTTGAACTATTCCAACTAAGCTACATTCTTGTTAAGTGTATTCAATAAAGTTAATGTTTATTTGTTATAACAGAAGCCACTGCCTGAATTCTAGACCATATAGCCACAGACAAGCACACTACTTAAGATATTAAACTTATAAGAGAAAGCAACACAAATGGACACTTTGGAATTTGTCATAAAAGAAAGTCACATTTATGACAAGACAGGCCAGGTAATACGGGGCCAGTGCCTTTTAGATACTATTGAAATATAGCAAACTGTAAACAGCATGAAGATTATCACGCATGGACTCACTGTTTCATAATCACCGGGGAAATGTTAGGGAAGTGTGTGTGTGTGTGTGTGTGCGTGTGTAACCCTGAAGCACTTCCTCAGTGTCAAGCAATTGTCAGTTCCTTCTAGCGTCATGGAATTGTTCATGGAGAGGCAATTTGCTATTAATGCAAAGTTTCCATTAATAGCAAATCTCTTCTCCCTGTATGATTCCATGATGCTAGAGGGACGCTAGAGGGAGCTGATGATTGTATGACGCTGATGAAGCGCTTCAGGGTTACACAAATACACTTTTCCCTAACGTTTCCCCGGCAATTCCCAGATGGTGAGTCCATGTGTGATAATCTTTTATGTGCATTTTATATACTATTGAAATATCATATAGCAAACTGTAAACAGTATGTAACATCCTTTGACTCATATAGATAGTGTTTCTGTTGAAAAATATTATTTTCTGTGAAACATTGCTGAGATGCAGCTAAGTGGAAGCTGGAGAACATGTGGTTATGGGCATTCCTGTCCTTAGTGTCGCCTGGTGTGGGTGGGTGGGGCTTCTGAGCAGGGAGTGGGGCTTTCTGGGGCAGCTGCTAAAAGCGTGCGTTTGCCCATTCTCCACTGCTGCTGCTGCTGGGGGCTGCTCTCTTCTTGAAGAGGGCAGCGCAGTGGCAGTGAAATTGGGCGGACCATTTTTGGCTCTCTTCTTCATTGCCACAGTGTCATTCTCATGAGGAGAGCGGTGCTACAGCAGTGAGGTCTGGAAAGCTGCACTTGGGCCTCTCCTTCGCTGCCAGGGCATTGTTCTCCTCAGGAGGAGAGTAGCGCTGAGTCAGTGGCATTGGGAGAGGTGCGGATGAGGCATCTGTTGTAGCAGTCCCCATTGGGGACTGGGAGACACTGGGGAATGCAAAAAGAAGGGTAGGGGGCCACATGGAGCCTACAAGGGCCAGGATTCTGACCTTGGTCCACAATGACTGGCAACAGTTCTTCTGGCTGTGGTCATGTTGGTCCTACATGAAATGTCAGAGATTCAACATGTGGGTCTTCTGCATGTAAATAGTGTGAGTTACCACAGGACAACAGACCTTTCCCTTTCAATGGGATGTGCTTCTAGGTGTGTTTGGGACTGTAGTCATGCAGATATACTGAAAGTTTGTTTACCTAGAAGTATAATACAGAAGTATGTTGGAATCAGTGTGGTGTAGTGGTTTGACCATTGGACAATGACTCTGGAGATTAGGGCTTGATTCCCCGCCAGGCCATGGAAACCCACTGGATGACTTTGGGTCAGTCATACATTCCCAGAAAACCCTGGAAACAACTTGAAGGAACACAGCAACATTACAGTACATTAAATAGGATTCTGTATACATAGGGCTGTAGCTTGTGACATAAGAAATGGTTAAATTTTAAATAAGTATTTTTTCAGTCCTTATCATTGCATCACACTGATGACTGAAGCTATTCATGGTGAACCTGAAACTGGAGGCGGATCTAGGAAATATTCGCCCAGGCTTCACATCAGTTTTTTCTGACAGGTGTCTTATTAGTGACATTGGAATTTTGATGGTCTTTTTTTATGGTGTCCTCCCTCAGTAGGGGAAATCAACCCACCCTTTACATGCAAAGTATATAATCCTGCACCAGGTTGTATAGTTTAAGGGGATTTATTTGTTGTTTAAGTCAGGGTTTTTTCTTTTCGGAAGCATTTGGTACTCTAGTTTAATATTGTTCATAATTTAGATTTTATTATATGCATTACCTGTTTTTACATTTTTGGATTTTAATTGCATAACTTGTTTAATTTTGTATAGTTTTATATTTTATGATTTTTAGATTGTACACCATTGGCAGGTTACATGTTGTTCTGATGATTCCTGTAAAGCGCCATGCAAATTTGTGGCACTATATAAATAAACAACAACAATTTTCTTCTCCCATGCTTACAGTGGTGGGTCATGCCCAAACAGGGCTTTTTGTAAGCCTCTGGCCTTTCTTCCACTATGATGAAGAACCGCTATGGTAAAAATTCCCTTGTGTTTCCAGTCTCATAATGTGCATCTGCATTGTAGAAATACTGCAGTTTGACAGCACTTTAAGTATTGTAGCTCTATCCTACAGAATTCTGGGATTTGTAATTTTACAAGGTTTTTAGATGTCTCTGCAAAAGAGTGCTGGTGCCTCACAAAAATATGAATCCCAGAATTTTGTAGGATGGAGCCATGGTTATTAAAGTGGTGTCACACTGCATTGTTTCCAGTGTAGATGCATCCTTAGATACACCTCCCCTCATCAGCTGACTAAGGCCCAGGACAGATGGGCCAAAAGCGGCGGGCTGCCGTGGATACTAAGGTTCGGGAGTGCACAGTTACCACACTCTTCCGAACCCTAGCGTGTAATGGCAGCGGCATTATGGTGGCATCCCATCTACATGGGTGCCACCATGATGACGTAAGCGACGTGCAGCGTACAGGCATAGCTGCATGTTGCTTACATTACTGGTGTACAAATGGCGCACTCGTGACATGTGCCGGGTGCCTTAAAAAGAACCTGTTTTTTCCAGGTTCTTTTTACTGCAGAGGGATGCCGCGTGGTTTGGGTGCTGTAGCATCCCTCTGGAAGAAAAACGGACTCCTCCAGCCCTCCCTTTTAGGGTGGTATGTACCACACCTAAGTCTGTTACATCTGGGTTCACTGGATACAAGCGATGACTCCTGGTTCTCCTCTATTGGTTGGATTCTCTGTTATACTACCTGCAACTACTTCTTCCATAGTGGTCACAGGAAGAGTTGTTAGGCCTCAGATCTCACAGACTGGTCATTTCACTTGTAAATCTGATCTAACTCCTTCTCTCACCTCCTTGTTAACCAATCCTCCAGGCTAGTTTTTCCAGGACAGCCTGCTACAGCCACTCTTTTCAAGTTATTTCAGATTACCTTGCAGGTGAATTGCCTTCTTCAGAGCTGCAGGCTATCTAGGTTCTTCCTGAATGACATAGACAGTGTTGTTATCTGTCCAGTTTCCCTTGGATGTACCAGGAAGTTCCGTTCTGTTGAGGCCCTCCAGCTTCTTTCAGCTTCACAGAGATCTTTGAGATGCAAGCTACAGATGCTTGCTATTTGGATGTCAAGCATTTTTTTTAACTCTAGTTTCATTGGTTAAGCTAAGCCAGTTTTGCTTCAAGTTTGACAGCAACACTCCAAAACCAAAGGTAGTGGATTTTTCTAGCACTGCAGTCTAAAAACTGGAGATATCAAGGACTGAAATTGGGAAAGCTTTTGTCTCTGTTAAATCTTTACAATTAGTTCATCTTTTCTTGCTTTTTTTTTTTAAAATGCTATCTGGTTACAAATCTTAGCCTTGGGATAGTTTAAAAATAGCAAACTGTTGGAATAAAAGATGTGTTAGTGTTACCCAAAACAAGGTGAGGTACTGTGGGGGTCCCCACCAACTGTGTCAGGTTCTCTATAAAATGTTGGGAAACCATATAGCCCAAGGAAGTTCATGAGAAGTTGGGTAACCTCTCTCATCATTTCCTCATCATTTCCACCTACTTATACCAGTGCTAACTGAGAAAGAAAGTTCATGAGAAGTTCAGTAACTTCTCTCATAATTTCCTCATCATTTCCACCTACTTATACCAGTGCTAACTGAGAAAGACTCCAAGTTTGGGTGATTAATAAGATTTTTGTTTAGCTATATGCAAGAGTGCAATCAAAGATGTGATAGTAATTGAAACAGACACACCATCCAAAGCTAACTGAAATAGTGGAAAGGGAAGTGGCCTCAGGCAAAGCTTTGATAGATGGCTGATTTGGAACTAGGACTGGCTGAGTGCACACACTTTTGCTCTCCTACTGCCCTTTTCCCTAATGGAAATTATACGTATGAGGAATTAGCCATAACAGTCTGCAGTGATTCATAGCTGTGTTAGAAGACATAGTTGTGTTAGAAGATTTTCAGATCAGTGCTTAAGTGCTGGTAAATCGCCACTAAAATGTTGAGGAAGTGTGAGTATGTGAAATCCTGGCATGCTTCCTAAATGCCAGGGAATTGTTGGTTCCCCTCCAGTATCCCTGAATCGTTCGGGGAGAGGCAATTTAATCTGAATGCAAAGTTTCTGTTCAGAGGAAATTACCTCTCTCTGAACGATTCAGGGATGCTGGAGGGGAGCCGATGATTCCCTGATGTTTAGGAAGCACGCCAGGCTTTCACACATGCGTGCTTCCTCCACGTTTTAGCAGCGACTTACCAGTGCTTACCCCACGGTAAGCACTGGTCTGAAAATCTTTTAAGTCTGGAATATCAGTATGCAAAGGGATCTTGTAGAACCTTTGAGACTAAATGTGTGAAAGACATTGTAGCATAAGCCTTTGTAGACTTTGTAATGTATCATGCTACACTGTTATAGCACTTTTATTCTACTTTAATTGCTATGACTGTCTCATGTGGAATCCTGAGATTTGCAATTTTGCAGAGAGGCATTTAGAATTCTCAGCCAGAAGGGCCTCACTAACCTACAAACCCCAGAATGCCACAGGAGGCAGCCATAGCAATTAAAGTAGAATAAATAGTACTATAATAGTGCAGTGTGATATTGTCCTTGGTTTACTTCCTTAGATGCGTTGAAGAAAGCTTCCTCAGAAGCAGCTACAAAAGCTTATACTACAGCTTCTTTCACACAAACGTCTCAGAGGTGTTATATGATCCTTTTGAATTCTGCCATGATGTGACTGTGGGTCTTTGTATGGGATTGTAATTGTGTGCTACAGCTACTGGAGTCCTCCTCATCTAACACTAATTGTTTCTCTCCCTCCTGCATGGCAGATCCATCCTTCTGCATCTGAGAAATGAGAAAATATCCTGAAGGCACAAGATCCTGTTTGATCTTGGATGCTAAAGTAGTGTCAGGCTTGGTTAGTACACAGAAGAGAGACTACCAGGGAATACTGGCTGCTGCAGGCTATATTTAGAGGAAGGAAATGACAAACCTTCTCTGAATAAATCATGCCAAGAAAACACCATGATAGGGTCACCATAAGTTGGTGAAAGCAAACAACAACGACGACAACAAAATATTAGTGGGAACTGAAGAAATGTTGTCTGCAAGATGGCCACTAGAGGGCCTCATTCCAATATCCTTCCAGCCATGGGTCCAACACTAGCAATGGCAGTAAGGAGAAGTCATAATGGCTTTCTTTGTTATTTTTCACACCTGTGCTGCCACCTATTCCTTCTGTTCAGGGCAGCAAGACTGTCATCCATGAGGTTATTGGTTGATCCTGGTCAGTCACTATCCCTCAGCCCAGGCTGTTTGACACAGTGGCGATGAGGACAAAATTTCAGGATGGTGGACCATGTTTATTGCCTTGGGTTTGTTAAAGAAAAAGCAGACTGTAAATGACATAATAATTCATCCAGGAATTAATGTTGATGTGAGAGGGTTAGAGGCCCAGATTTGAACTATGAAGAGTCATAGTGTGGCCTCTGATCTAGGCTTCTATTGTGTACATCCTAGGATGTTCTGTATGCTTCACATGAAAGCAATTAGCATACTAAAAAGAGTGAAGTGTTGTTGTTGTAGTAGCATAACAACAAGCAACCTTGCACAATCGCATCTCAGCACTCATAAGGAGCTCTCTGGATGATACTAATTTTGGGATTTATCAGAGAGAAGATATTTACATAGTGAATCAACCAAGAACAATTGCTCTGACTAAGCAACACTGGAGCTATTCAATCCAGAAGAAAGTAGAAAGAAAGAAATGTATACCTTCCAGTAACAAACTTCTTTCCTAATTGTGAGTCATCCTGATTGAGACAAGCAGAACACTTTAAAAAAAATCAGCCTTGAGGAGGAGCTGATTCCAGAGGTGGGACTTACTCATATCACAGTATTTAAAGGTTTTGGTACAAAAGGATGACTTGTCAGATAGGAAAAATTGTTACTACAGGAAAAGTCTAAGTGTTTTACTTTAAAATAATAATAATACACCAGAAAAGGAAACCTTTTTTTTCTGTAAAAAGGAAATATTTTTTAAAAAAATAAAGATGTTATTTAAGATACAGATTTTTGCAGTATTTTGGGGAACATATGGTTACCAGCTGCTTCCCAGGATTGAAGAATGTGGAGTCACATGTTCACAGGTAAGTTATAATTTAATCTGTATCTGCTGCATATAATAATAATTGCATGCTGCTGAACCGCTTTTAACAAGTGCATTTGCTTGCTGGGTTGTGTATTGCATTCAGAGAAATAAAGAACTATCCAGATCTTTCTTGGCAAAGTTGTTTCCCTGTCAAATGGAAAATAAAAACATACAGTCTGCCAAAGATTCAGTAAGACATATTTTTCTGACTGCAAACAATTAATGTTTCCTTCCTAATAACCTTTTGTTGTATTTGAAGCTGTTAAGTTTCTATTGGTTAGGAAACTCTTCGAAGCATGATCTTTCAAGCTTATTTCCAGATATGCAATGAGAGTGAGAAAGGAAAAACAGGTATAATAAAGGTTATATTAAGGCAAAGTACACATGCTCATGCTGATGATATTGTCTCAAAAAAAGATAAAATTGATTTTAAGTCACAAAACTGATTAAAAATTATTTAATAGAACTATGAAGGATTATTTGCATTTTAACAGAGCACTAGACATTTTAATAACCTAATCTACTACCTAGATTAATATCAAATGATTTGAAATTTATTGAATCATCAAGGTCTATAAACTGAGTAAAGATAACTTAATAATTGTTCCAAATAGTTGTGTAGTAAACTAATTCAGGTTGCAGTTTAACAGATAGGTACCATCTGTTTCAGTGGGTTTAAGTACTCCTTACTCTTGGCCTGTGGCCATTCTATGTACTGGAGAAAGATTAAAAACACAAACCAAAAAGAAATTGTCATTTTGCTGCAAGTAACACATGGACAATGTTGGTTCTTAATGGTAACACCACTTGGGGGCAGTCTTGGCAGTATTCTGAATTAGAATATGATTCGCTTAATGAAGCAAGAATGAATAATTTGTGAAAGAACAGTTTTCAGATGGGAGCCACAAAATGTTAAGAGACTGCTAATGGAAGGGATCTGTAACCAAATGTTGCCTTTCCTCATGAGAACTGTTCCTGTTCATGGTCTGGCCACCTATTTCTTCTATGTATAGTGCAGCATTCCCCCTCTTCTCTACTCCAAACCCATACTTTCCCATTTTACCTAATGAGTGATGCTAATTGTTCTGTGGCTATTGAGCATGGTGAAATGACCATCTCTGAACTATTTAACAGTCTGGAATAAGTTTATTTATTTATGTATACATGTGCATCTAAGATTTTAAACATGCATTGATTAGCCTTATTGGATAACAGTATATGTATTAAACATGTGATTTTCAAACATCATGGTCTTAAGACCCTACAGCTAATCTGACACACTGAGGAGCCCAGATCACCTTGTCTCCAAAGGGTGCAGATTCACACACCCATTCTTCATTTGTTGTCTCATCATCACCTGATGTGTTTATCACCACTGAAGTACCATCACTGAAATGCATCATGCTGAGATGACTTTGAGCAATTTGTTGAAATCTGTGTAATGATTCACATGTACTGCCTATCAAGCAAAACACGTGGTTGTTGTGGTGATTTCTTATAAGACAAGTGATAAGAACATTTTAATGAAAAGGCCAGCTAGAACACATTGTCATAGACCTAGAATTTGAAAATACATGCAATGTCTCTTAATGGACAGAACTATGTTGTGTATGCATATATTTTTTTGTCACTGTAAGTATTAGGACTTACCCATGCCCATGACTCATACTGAAAAATCCTAAATATAGTGTCTCTGGACATGTGCAAAGTAGTTTTCCCTCTTGAAAGTGTGGAACTGAAGGACAGACAACATGCACCAGATACTGTAACATATCTCTAGCCTATAAAATAGAGGTGGGTCACTGGGTATGGGGGGGGTAGGTCTAGGGTTTGATTTTTAACTCTATTGTAATTGATGTATTTTATTGTTGTAACCCAGCCGGATTCTTAGTGATTGGGCGGGCTATAAATAAATCTTTATTATTATATATATTATTATTAGAACTGCATATGACTCCCCAAAAGTTTTTTTATGGCCTCTAGACTGCTCTTTTTCTGTGCCTGCTCCAAAACAGAGTGTCAGTTGTCTCTCCTGGATGCTGCTGGGACCCTTTCACACTATATAATAATAGCATTATGATTCCAGTTTAACTGCCATGGTTTCATCCTATGGAATTCTGGGATTTCCAGTTTTGAGAGGGATATTTCAAACTCTCTACCAGAGCATTGCATTGCCTCATTAAACTGCAAATCCCAGGGTCCCATAAGATGCAGCCATGGCAGTTAAAGTGGAAATCATAGCTCTTGCGTAGTAAGAAATGTCTGGAGCTGCAGTTCACCATTTAGTATAGTGCCTTCCCAGCATGTTTGAACGTCAGAAAGTACCAAATGTTTTCAAGACCAGAAGAAGACTGGGGGAGAGGGTTGTACAGTCTATGTTGCTTTGAGGGGTGGGGTCCCCAAGGCAGAACATTGCCCCCTGGCTCACCACAGTTGTCTGTCCATGCTTTAAATGTTCATTCCAAAATGAATAGTTCATTTTTTAAAAGTGTCAAGGACTCTGATTTGTAGCATGAGCACTGGCACATAGCCGTCATGAACATCTACACCACCACATGAATGTCTGGGGTAGAGTTAACAGTGATACCAGGGACTGGCTTGATACCAGAGACCTGGTAAACATGTCATGTTCTCTTATGCAATTTTATATGAAAGAGGTTTCTGATTTAGATCTGCACGAAAGTGTGCTAAGCATACATAACATCTTGATACAGAGGTGGGCTACCTGTGGCTTTTTAGATACTCAGTTGCAACTCCCATCACCCCTAGGTAGCATACTAATGAGGGATGATAGATTTGCATATTTGCAACATTGGGCCTAAAGGGGTTCATCCTTGGGATATAAACTGAAACACAGAAGTGTTTTAAGTTTGACAGTAGAATATTAGGAGGTCTGGTTAGTTTGCTCTTCTCAATCTTCACCAATAGTTAATTCACTAAATAAGGCACCCAATATATTCCCCCCCCCACCTTCATTACATAATCATATCCAATCTTTTAAAGTTATGCCACAGTTTTGGTTTGTCAAGCACAAGTTTGAATCTTCAATTTCTTTAGAATGGACATGACATTTTTCAGTTTCAATTTCCTCCAATGAGCTCAGGTAGGCACATACAATTCTCTTCCTTCCTACTTGATCCTTACAACAACCCTGTCAAGTAGGTCAGCTTCAGGGACAATGCCAAATCCCTTATTTTCAAATCCATTTGTTTTATTAGACTGCTTGTTTCCTGCTTTTGTTTGTGCATAGTCATTGTTTCTGGAAGTCGTTAATGTGACAAAATGAAATATCTACAAAAACTGGCAGCCAATTTCTTTAAAAAGCCTTGAGGATTAATGACCTGAACCACTTTTAGATGCCTTTTGGCTTTCAGCATGCAGCATGTTTCTGTTTACTTACTTGATAATCAGAGATCTTCTTAAAGCTTTTCAGAAGTACAACTTTCAGGGAAATTCCCTTGTTCTACTTATATCCTCCTTTGGCTGCTTATTTTGCAACTCCTGATTTACATCAACCCTATGGAGAATGAAGAGTTTCAATCATATTTTGACCTGTTTGTAGCAGCTGGGTCATTGTTCACTAGAATTTCTGACACATTAACAATGACACATATCCACAAATACGGATTTTTCCTCTTTCTTTTTCAGTGAAATGTCTGAGCGACTAACTAGAGGAGGAAATAGTAGTCACATCTTAATCTGGGATTTCCCTACTAAAAATGTATTAAAAATGGGCAATGAATCACGAGGGAGTTCTCTCCCTATCTGATGCAGCTTCAGCTCCTTAACCTTTGATATTGTGCACCTTACTAACCTCTGTGTGTTCTAATCTGTGTAATGCAAACATCCTGTCAATGCTGTACTAACATACAACAGTTCAGGACCTTGACTTGAAAGTTTCAGATACTGTAAACTGAGTTAGTTTGTTAAAATGTACATGAGTGGAAGATTTTGAATTGGATAGCTACACAGTGTTCTACTCAGGAAATGAAAAAAGGAGAAAGAATGGAGTAGCATTAACAGTGATGAAAGATAAAGAAGATTTTCACACTGGTGCTTACTGTGGGTTAAGTGCCAGTAAAGTGCTGGAAAAACATCAGTGAAGTGAGAGGGTGTGAAAGCCGGTTGCACTTCTGAAATGTCAGTGAAGCGTCCTCTTGCCTCTACCATCCTTGAATCGTTCGTGGAGCACCCATTTCCTATTAATGCAAAGTTCTTGTCAATAGGAAATGGCTGCTCCGCGAATGATTCAAGAACGGTAGAGACGAGGGGATGCTTCACTGACATTTCAGAATCACGAATGGCTTTCACACCTTCTTACTTCAGGGACAGCTGTTACTATCAGGATGTTCCCCCTAATGTTGAGGTGGAATCTCTTTTCCTGTAAGTTGCATCCATTATTCTGGGTCCTATTCTCTGAAGCAGCAGAAAACAAGCTTGGTCCATCCACAATATGACATTTCTTCAAATATTTAAACAAGGCTATCATATCACCTCTTAATTTTGTCTTTTCCATGCTAAACATATCTAGCTCCTTAAGCGTCTCTTCATAGGGCATGGTTTCCACACACTTCATCATTTTGGTTGCCCTCCTCTGGACACACTCCAGCTTGTCAACATCCTTTTTGAATTGTGGTGCCCAGAACTGGACACAGTATTCAAGGTGAGGCCTGAAAAAAATAGAATAGAGTGGGACTATTAATTCTCTTATCTAGACACTATACTTCTATTGATGCAGCCTAGAATCTCATTGGCCTTTTTAGTTGCCGCACACTCTGTTGACTCATGTTCAACTTGTGGTCTACTAGGACTCCTAAATCCCTTTCACACGTAGTCTCGTTCAGCCAGGTGTCCCCCATCCTATATCTATGCATTTCATTATTTATTTATTTTTTGCTCTATGTGCAGTACTTTACATTTCTCTGTGTTGAAATTCATTTTGTTAGCTTTGGCCCAGCTATCTAATCTATTAAGATCATTTTGAATTTTGATTCCAGCTGTTCCTCCTAATTTGATATCATCTGCAAAATTGATAAGTTTGCCCACTATTCTTTCATGTAAGTCATTGATAAAGATGTTGAATAGAACTGGGCCCAGGACAGAACTTGTGGCACCTCACTGGTCACTTCTCCCCAGGATGAAGAGGAGCCATTGCTGAGTACTCTTTGGGTTTGGCCGGTCAACCAATTACAAATCCATTTGTACATTTGTACAACAGTTACACTGGCTAAACCACATTTTACTAGCTTGTTTGCAAGAGTATCATGGGGGACCTTGTCAAAGGCTTTATTGAAATCAATATATGCAATATCTATAGCGTTCTCTTCATCTACCAAGTTGGTAATTTTATTTTTAAAAAGTCCGATTAGTCTGGCATGTCTTTTTTTCACCAGAAACCCATGTTGACTTTTTGTGATTATGTATTGGATGTCAATATGAAAACCTTGAGGGAGGGGACATACATTCTCATTGATAACTTGAGGTATCATATACTTTAAAGAATTCCTTTAGGCTCCTTAACACATCTTTACTTTAGTCATACTTTGCAAATGTTCTATAACTGTCTAACTCAAAGGAAAAATATGTGTCCTTTCTCTGTCCTGTACTCACTTTTAAGTCACAACTGATCCTGGAAAAAATAATGACTACTTGGATTTGCCCTTACTTGTCCACATATTTCCCAAGCTATTTGAATCAGCAAGATGATTTTGATCAGCACAAAATGATAGCGTAGTCATTATCTTTTCTTACAGCAACATTGAGGAAGTAAGCTTCAAAATTCATCCAGGTTTGCTGTTACCATTTTGACTTTCATTTCTCCCTTTTCATCCTGATGGGCTGAGGCTTCTTTAATATTTTTTTCCAACTTCCTCCTCATTCTAGATGCAGTCTAACCATTTCTTTTTCCACTAGCTGAGCAACTGTTGGATTACTAAAGTAGTATATGTGTGCAAGAATGCATTTCAAATGAGTAGTAGAAATAATGATTTGAACAACCACAACTAAAGCATAAACCCCTATTTCCAAAAACATGGAAGAAAACACATTTTCCAATCAAGCAAAAAACAAAACAAAACCCTGAATTCTTGGTGACTGAAAGCAAGTGTATGAAGTGTACACACAAAAGGCAGCTGGTGGGTTCTGTGTCATTGGTTAAGTCCATACTAGGCTATAATTTAAACCAGTGATTCCCCACTTTGATTGTGAAAAAATCCAGCAGGGCAGAGAGGGAAAAGAGGGCAGCCGGAGGCCTTCAGTCAAAGTACTGGTGTGAAAGAAAGACAAGGGGAACCAGTAGCCTTTAGGGCCATGGTGGGGATGAGGGTTACATGAACTTCTCTTTTCAGTGTCTCTTAAAACCATTGCAACTACTTGTTGATTGCTTTATATGTTGGTGTTTCCCACTCTCTACCTGCTCATGTGAGCTCATTCTCACAGTGCCATTTTGGGATAGACTGAATGACTGAAGCCAGGAGTTAGAGCATGTAGCAGTGGGGAAGAAGCAGCAGCAAAAAGGAGCTTTCAAATGTGAGGCCCTGCTTAAGCTTTGTGAGTTTTGCTAGAACATGGCTGGCAGGTTGGAGCTCCACTTCTGCTTCTGCTTTCTTGTGCTGGACAGGCCAAAAGAAAAGGCATCAGAAAGAAACAATGTTTGTGGTGGGGGAGGATGATGACCTGAACTGTATGGGGAAACACCCAGAGCAGAGTTGCCGCACGCACTCACACTCACTGGACATAAAAAGTGACTCTACTCATACTTTCTAGGGGCAAATCTACACCAGACTTATATAGAAATACTGTATATGAACAGAGTTATATTACTTGACTATAATTTATGAGGTTTCTTTTTTCTGCTGCCACACGAGCTAGTAAATATAATTTTCTGATATAACCTCTTTATCTAATTGGGATGCGTGGGCAAGACAATGTATTATTTTGCTTGTGATTGAACTGTGATTCTTTATAGGAAACTCTGTTCTTCTGTTTATGGCAGGGGTGGGCAATTGCCAGAGTTTAGGGGACATATCCCCCCTTGTGGGATACTGGAGGATCCTGGGTAGTCTGGGCCCTGGACTACCCAGATGGCTGCCCCAAATTCTTGGGCAAATGGATACTGTGGTTCACTGTGGGATGCTTTGGGCCACCCCCTCCCTTTTTAAAAGGCCCAGTCACTCTTCCCCTCCACCAAAAACAGAAAGTGACCAGCTGGTAATTTATACAATAAGAGATGGTGCATCCTTCTCTCCCAGAGAGCCTGTGAGATACATGGCAAGGGGAAAGGATGAAAAAACACTTGCTAAAAGAGCAGCCACTTATGCTTTGTCAAAATATTGGAATCATATCACCCCAAAAGAGGCCAAATGAATGCACAGGTTTGCACAAATATTTTGATCTATGTGTGTTGATGCAAACCTAGAAATTATTCATTTAAATAGGTAGACAGAGGCAAGTACCCTCTCTTATCTTCAGAGGAAGGCAATGGAAAACCTCCTTTGAATAAGGGGCTGTGCACACTGGTGGGAAAGGCTGGATTGAAAGCAGAGTCAGGGTGTAGCATCCATGTGATTTATCCCCTGGCTCTAACCCCAGGGTGGCATAATGGCATGTGCTGCACCACATAGTGCATGGTGTCATGGCTCTCCTCTGGTGCTGCATCTGCACGACACAGCACTGAAGGAGTGCCATAAAGTCACAGTGTCACAGCTATCACACCCTTGGCAGGGTGCAAAAAGGATGCACTTTTTGTGGCTCCTTTTTGTGCCCTGAAAAGTCCAGATTGGGGCTGTGGTGTGCGGTTTCTGTGGCCCTGATCTGGCTGTAAAAGGAACAGTCTGCACAGCTCCTAAATCTTGCTAAGAAAAAGTTTCCTTCAGTCATAGTCAACTTGCAGGCACTTAACAAGAACAAACAATATATTTTATCACAATAAAAAAACCCACAATAATCTATGTGTCCACTTTGGCAGCTGTCCAGATGCTAACTGTAGATGGACACCTTTATGGTCTTGTTGTCTTTTCTTACAATGATTTCTTGAACTAGACTTAGATTGGGCAGCCCTTGAATAAGAAGAGTTTGGGGCTGTTCATTTTTGCTGGATTGGGGCTTTGGCAACTGCATGCTGCGGCCCTGATCTCGCCTTTCCAGGGTGCAAAAAGGAGGTGCAAAAAGTGGCTCCTTTTTGTGCCCTGGAAACAGTGTGATAGCTGCAGCAGTGCGGCTTTATGGTACACCTTCAGTGCTGTGTCATGGGGTCTGAGCAGGTCACCTCCCTTTCTCTTCAGTTGTTGCTGCCATTCCTCTCTTCTTCCTCCTTGAAAGTGGGAGTTTTCCAGGGCTTTTCTTCTATTCATGGCACAGGTCGCCAACAAAGTGATACTTGATAGTCAAATCTTAATTTGGTGATGGTGATGGGACACCTTCCATTTCAGTTAGCTTGGGAAGCTCAGACATGCTATGTCTCTCTGTACACATCCCTTGTACTATTTCCTGTCCCTGAGCATATACAATAGACCCTTGTTATACACTGGGGTTTGGTTCCAAGATCCCCCGTGGATAATAAAATCCTTGTATGCTCAAGTCCCATTAAATATATTGACATAGTAAAATGGTGTCCCTTATAAAAAATGGAAAATCAAGGTTTAATATTTGAAATTTATACTTTTTTTTGAACATTTTCAAACCGTGGATGCTTGAATCTGTGTATAAAAAATCTGTTTATAAGAAGGGCTGACTGCAGTTCCTGAGGCCGCTGCTCCACTTTGCCTAATAATAATAAGGCTGGGCAGGATTTCCAACTGGTAACTAAAGGCCCAGTACAAAAGGGTGGGAAGTGCCATACTGGCACCAATTCTAGAGTTCAGGAGTGCACAGCATCTGCACGCTCCCAAACCCTAGTACGTGGCAGTGCTGCCATCACAGCGGCCTCCTGTCCATATGGGGGCTGCCATGTTGACACAAGTGTAATGCATTGTCTGCACATTATGGCATCGCACTTGTGTCATCAATGCCCCATGGTGCACCAATGGAACACTCATGCTGGTGGCCACGCACTGCCAAAATAACCTGCTTTTAGTGGGTTCTTGTTGCTGAGGAGGGAGGCTGCATGGTTTGGCTGCTGCGGCCTCCCTCAGGAGCAAAAAGGGGTGGCTCCAGCCCACCCTTTTGGTGCAGTCTGTAGAGCCCCTAAACATATTGCGTGAAAGAAATAGTAAAAGAAGTGTGATCTGAGCATAGATTATGTCACCTCTTCAGACTTTGTGACTCCCTTGATCTACTGTGTGGTCAAATGAGACCTTCTGTGTGGGGAACCAGCATACCTGCTAAGTTAGCTTGTGTATGTAAGCCCTGTTCAGACATTCTGCTATCCAGTTTAAATCAACGTTTTAAGAGAAAAATGTGCTAGTCCTTTCCTCTCCATCATCTGTCTTCTGTTGCATAGAGCAAATTGTGAAGAGAAAAGCTTCTTCTATGTATGCATGCTCTCCATATGATTGGGAACTCAGAATTTGTTTGTGTGCAGAGCCTCCAGGTGATGGAGAGGTTCTACCTCTTCAGACTGTCATTGCCCTTATAAGCTATAGAAGTGGTAGGGTTCGGTTGCTCCCTTGTTTGTTTATTGACTTAAAATGGCTAACCAAACATTTGGATATGATCATTTAGTATGCTGAATCTAGCATGTTGCAATTCTGGTAAAAGCCCTATTTAGGCATTGAAAAGGGAATTAACTTGAATACAAGAGCAGAGGAAGCGAATTAGTTGCACTCTCTCCGTGTCTCTCCCTTCGCGTTTAGAGTAACACTCCGAGAAAGAGAATGCCTGCAATGCACATGATTCAGAACCCTGAAAATTAAGGCAGTTTGATCATGTGATGAGGCTATATGCACGATGAAGACTCCTTTTCTGCCTGTTGCTGTCATGTGAAGATTGAGAGAGAGAGAGAGAGAGAGAGAGAGAGAGTTGGGGGGGTTAACCTCCTCAAACGTTATTTTAATTGTCCTGTTGAAAACCAGAGTTTTAGACATTTTGTCCTTCTGGTAATGAAGGTCAGCTTGGTAAATTTTACTACATTGTATATTTTAGAATCTCATCTTTAAATGGAAATTATCTTTTGCTCAAAACATTTTCATAGACTTCAAGATACATATTACTGTAAGTGTTGCAGTCACTACTTCCTTGTGTGCTTCCAGAACTTGTAATAAGGAAGGGTTATAGTTTGCTCTCCTTCCATTTTAAGCTTCTTCCTGGTTTGTAGGCTGCTGCTTGGATTGTACTTCTGTAGTTCATCATCAGCCTAGCTATATATAAATTACTTAAGGTTATATATAACTTGCCTTAATAATAGATTGAACTAAAGGAGAGTTCCAAGCAATTATGGAATCAAATCTTCATCATGGCCCTACAAAGACTGCAGTACAGAATTTAAGGGGACTTTAAATAAAGGGTTAAGGATTAGACCATAACATCAAGTTGTTTTTACACCTTCTTAAGAGCCATTTCAAGTTTTAAAATATTTATTGGGCCTTACAGGTTGATCATTTGTATATTCCATTAATAGATTTGCTGCAGCATGACTTACTTCCTATAATGGAGGATGGTGTGGAAAGTATGCAGCCTTCAGATGTTTTGGACTGCAACTCCCAGCATTCCTCACCTTGGCACTTCTGGCTGGGGCTGATAGGAAGTGCAGTCATCATCTGGAGGGGTTCATGGCCTCCATATCCGACCTAGGATTATTGCCATTTTGGAGACAAGGATAGGATATGGTTTAGCCCCCAAACCCCCAAAACAAAACAAATATTTCTGTGCAAGTCTCACCCAGTATACACCCGCCCTGAAATGTTTCAGGACATTATTATATGCAGTATGGTTTTCTGCTTGAGATATTTGGGAGTGTGGGAGTATGTTCTAAAAACACTGGCTCCAGACAGTCACACATTTTAATGTTTTTACTATGCCACCCCTCCCCCCCCCCCGCCAACACCAAACAAAACCTTGAACAACTTAATCTTGTACAGAAAACAAACTTCCATAACAAAACCACCTGGCTATGTTTTTGGAGTGAGATTGCTGGGTTTTGTGGAAGATTTTTCTTGTGCTAAACTATTGTTTTTTGCCTAGAAAACAGCAATCTTGCACAACAAAATAATTTGAAGAAGAAAAAAATCGGTCTTACACAAATGACAGATGTGGTATAGCAAGAGTCTTTTTTTAAAAAAATTATGCAAACTATACTAATTTTCATGAAAAAAAAAATAATTTCCCTGTGCAGAATAATTTCCCAAAACACTTTGGAATGTGTGAATACCAGGCAAAAACAGCACAGAATTCTTGCCACTGTATTATTCTCCCTGACCAGGTTTCCTGAGAGTTGGAAACCCTTCCATTTTATTCTATTTTGTTCAGGAAATGAATAATGATGACTATTCTTCCCATAGCAGAAACACTCATGAAAGCCACTCCTGTTGGACTGTAGGAAATAATCTTCATATATGATAGACTCACAGCATTGGAAGAGGTCCTGTGGCACATCATCCAGCCCCCTGCTCAGAGCAGGATTTTCAGCTACAGCATCCCCAGCAGGCAAATGTCAATTTGATTTTCTTTCCCCTGGATCCTGTACTGGTATTGCTAACCAAGAGGCAGATAATGGTGGATAAATTCCACATTGAGAAGTCAGAGAAGGTTTGTTTTGGTTACCAAATCTGATTTGTTATGTGTGTGACATGATTAGCCAAATCAGCCAAGTAATTTTTCTATATTAATGCATGGAAGTATTAGTGAACGAATATTAGTGCTTGATCTCATAGTGGAATGTAGTGTAGTACGGGTATGTCATTAACAATAAATATTTTAATATCGAGAGCCAATGTTGTGTAGTGGTTTGAGCACTGGACCCCAACTGGAGATCAGGGTTGAAACCCACTGGGTGACCTCGGGCAAGTCACACACTTTTAACCCCAGAAAACCTATTGATAGATCCTCTTTCGGATTGCCATGAGTCAGAAACTACATGAAGACATAGAACAACAATTTTAATATTGCTCGCTGCAGGAAACGATGGCAGCATGAAGATTCTTTATTTGAAAGCCAAGCTGAAGCCTTACTTTAACTATGATCATGCTGATTTGAGGATTCTGGAGCTGTAATCCAAAAGCAATTTTTCTAAGGCTTTATAACGAAGAACTTTATTTGGATCTTGAGACTGATTTGCTGTTAACCCACTCTGGGATTTTCCTGTTTCCACAAACTGTCCATCATTTCTACAAATATATTATAGAGCCCGCTGTCTAACCTGTTTTATAATTATGGACATTATCTGAAGAAGTACAAGATTCCATCCTAAATATGATATTGTAGATGTCAGATGAATTCAGTGCAGGGATTGGCTATAAAAAGGTGGTCAAAACGTATCTCTTCCAGCAGGCTTTCCCAGACTAGCCTCTCAGTGGCCTCTCATCAATTGCCCCTTAATTGTCCCTGCTTAGATTATAATTAAAATGTATTTTTATTGTGAATGGAAGGGTTTATGGGTTATGATGACTTTGATCTGCTTAGAGATGCAGAATATAAATTATTATTATCATCATCATCATCATCATCATCATCATCATCATCATCTCACTGGAGAAAATAATTGCCTCATTTTAGGTTATGTTCTTTCTTTCTGTAATTACGGACTTTATAGCATGAGGCTGACTAATTGCATCCGTAACAGGTTTATAGTCCTTTTGGTTGGGGCTCACCACATGGCATCACGCCTCTTCTGTTGTCTTCCCATCAGTTACCATTTTAAATGTGTTTCTTTTTATTAACACATTAAATCCATTAATGACTTCTTCCACAAAAGTTCAATTGCACAGTTATTCTGACATAGGGTAGTCAGTGGGTGTGGTTTGAATGGAGAAAGGAGAAGACATGGACGTTACAATCTGATTTTCTGTCCTCCACTCACTTCCTTTTCTAGTCCTCTGGGCCTAGTTAGGAAGGCCCAAAACACATAGGCCAAAAAAGCGGCTTTTGGCATGGCATTTAGATGATACACACTCTCAAAGTGGCTGGAAGCTGCTCTGTAGCCACCAAAGGAGTCTGAGGCTGCCTAAAAAAGGGGTTGATTTAAACCAACGCCTGGTTGGCACGGCTTGGGACCTGTGGCGGTGGCCTGCTTTGGGAGTGGGCTGTGCAGTCGCTATAATCCTAGTCCTAGTCCAACTGCAATTGGAATGACTGGAGGCCACTCCTTCCTTGCCGTCTGCTTCATCCTGAAGTCCCTCTGTTGCTACAACACTACAATGCCATGGTATGCTAATGTCTTTCTCTCTCTTCCTTGCTCTCTGTCATGCACATACTTACATAGACATACACAACCACTCTCACACATGTCTGGGAATGTAAGGTGAAAAGACAGAAGTGTCTTACAGTTTAAAAAGGCATTTATTTAGTTAACTTCTTCCCTCAGACATACTAATCGCTGCTACATGAAAGCCAGGGATAGGTCAGACAAACAGATTAGTAGCTGTTGACTTTCCTCTATCAGTAATTAGTTTAGTCTGGGAAGTCCAATCTATCTTAATCAGAAAGATGCCCCCCCTCCCCCCCCGAAAAAGACTCTTTGAATTGTAAACTTTTCATTTATATTTCTCCATGTGGAGGGCATCTCTCTCTATGCATTTGCATGTGTGCATGTTTGTCAATCAATAAAAACGGTTGGGGATAATGTGTTTGAGGAGGTAGTGATGGGTAGTCCAAAATGCTGTTTGCGATAAGGTGTTTGCAAAAATGAATACTGTAATCCCAGAATGGTTCTGAAGGTGCACAAGGAAAGAGGGGACTTCTGATTAGTGTTTTGACAGACAGTGCCACTGTAGAAGGAAAACAACCTTGTGCAATAAAGCTATAATCCTGACCATTGGTTGTTGGCTGAAAGTGATTCATATCTGCTTCTGTCCTCTGTCTCTTATTTTGGTGTTTTGTATGTATCTGTGTTTTGCTTTCTTTGTATATATAACTGCCAACTAGGTCAGAGTGTACTGTACGCAGCAAAGTGGACTCTAGGTCACAAAAGCTGATGTCACAATACCATTTTCAGTCTTAAAATTCTTTGTGTGCCACAAAAATTTGTTTCTGTAGCAACAAGCTAATGTGACTATTCCCTCTGAAATGCTTTAATTTTGTTTTAACATTTCTTACCCTACTTAGATGGGAAAGTTTGTAGGATCTACCCTACTTAGAGCCTCAGGTTTGCAGTATCTACTTTGTTTTTTAACTTGAATCATTAGATCTACCAGGACCTTGTTATGACAGATTTAGGATTAAATTGTAACAGTAGCAATAGCAATAGCAAGTACATCACTGATGCTTATCAGTGAACTAACACTCCCTAAGTGGTTTACAATGTATAAGCCAATTGCCCCCAACAAGCTGGGTACTCATTTTACTGACCTATGAAAGAATGGAAGGCTGAGTCAACCTTGGAGCCTTCCAACGTGAAACTTACAGCACTGTGACTGCAGGACTGGCATTTAGCAACTGTGCCACAAAGGCTCCTTACATTAAATTGTACTCAAAATTAAATAATTCTGAGACCAAAATTTAGCTAATAGAATACCCTCCCACCCACCCCCCACTGTACACATATTAGTTACCCTAAATTTTCTTTATGCTAACAGAATAATTTAGGGTACAGATGGGGTCGCCCTTCTTTCTGAGATGCTTTGTAAAGCTGAAAGCTTTAATGGTGGGTTAAAATGGATACAAAAGCAGAAGACTTGGGTGTAAAAAAGAAAGGGACGAGCTGGAGGCATCCAGTTTCCTTCTGGAGTGGCGCCACAGCAGACAAACTGCGCATCATCCCTCTGGACCAAAAAGAACCTGGAAAAAACAGGTTCTTTTTGGCACGTGGGGACAATGTCATCAGTGTGCCATTGGCGCACTGTGATGTGTCCATGATGCAAGCTCAACACCTGGAGATGTGGATGCAATGCTGTGCTTGCATCGTGCATGCGTGCCACGTATGGATGACATTATGTAAAGATGGTGCCATCCATACCTGTTAGGGTTCAGGAGCATGCAGTTGCTGCGTGCTCCCGAACCCTAATTTTGGCCCGAGGATGGCGCTTCCTGCCCATCTGTCTCGGGCCAAAGGGAAAAAAGGAGAAGAAACGAAAAATCAAAATAGTCAGAAACAGTTCATGCATGCGTGTGTGTGCATGCATACATGTTCAGCACCCAAGTGTTATTTTTGTTGCTACCTGGTTCATTGTTTTTAAAACATTGGCTCCCTTCCTACACTGACATCATTGCTCCATGAACATATCCCATACATAGTCTCTTCGGCCGTGAAAAGAGTTTGAATTTTGAAATTACTATTAGTAGTAGCAAGTACATTTCTATATTGCTTATCAGTGCACTTAAGCACTCCTTAAGCAGTTTACAGTGTGTAAGCCAATTGCTCCCAACAAGCTGGGTACTCCTTTTAGCAATCTTGGAAGGATGCAAGGCTGAGTCGACCCTGAGCCCCTGGCTGGTACTGAACTCACAACCTTGTAGTTTGTGAGTGAGTGGCTGCAGTATAGGCATTTAACCATCACACCACCAGGACTCTTGAAGTCACATTTCTAGCAGAGTGCCACAACAAACTACAATTCCCAGAACTCCATATCATTGAGTCGTGCCAGTTAAAATAGTGTCAACCTGAATTATTTCTGTAGTGTGGATGCAGCCACTTCTAGGTTAAATGAACACATTTCTGTGGAGGGATTTAGCCTGGGGCTGGAAACTCGGCTGTCCAGCAGTTCACATTGTTTCAAAATTTTTCTGTTTCTGACTGGCTTCAGCAAATCTCACAAGAGTTGGATGATAGAAACGTAGATAGAAAGTTTCTATAAATAATCTCAGACAGAATTTATAGTTTATTCTCTTTTCCCCCAAAATAATAATGGGGTTGGCATCCTAGGCCAGACTCCTCTGTATTTCCAGACCTTTTTGGGTCTCAGTAAAGTGTACATCTCACCTCTGTGTGTATTATAAATATATAATAAAAATAAAATGGTGTTTGAAGTACACATTTTAAAGACGTGTAATTTAAAAGTTATTTTCATAAGCAGATATTATGCTTACTTACATATTATCCAGAAAAAAAAAACCTCTAAGCAATTTCCTTCTTTCTCTACCAGGAAATGGAATCTGATTTTGCAAATACATGGGAGCTCAGTTTATGATTCTGTTGACATTTTTCAATTCATTACTGATCTTTCCAGAGCCTGAATAGGTTTTTTTAAAAAAATCTTTCTATATCTTCCATCTGTGACAAGAGACAAAAAGAGAGAGAAAGAGAGAAAGGAAAGGAAAGCAAAGAGGAAGAAAAATCTTTATTTATTTGGATGTTTTCCAAGTCTTGCCTCTTCAGTCCAAAGGGCTCCTTTGTGGTTTAGGAAGAAGCAAGCAAGTAAACAGACAAAACCTCTAAAAACTGTCAAAGGATGAAAACAACTAGTATAAATTATACAATAAAACAGTGAGACAGCAGCAAATGTACTAGCAATAAAAAATAAGCACTGAAAATAAGCACTGAGCAAAACAAAAGGCTAAGGGGCTAAACAGACCGGCTTGAAGTACCAGTGTGGGGGTTGCCGAGGGGATGTGGTGTTTGGTTTATGCCCGCTCTGATGCCGGCATCACATTGCCCACACGATTGTATGGAGCTCCTTTGGTGCAACGTTTATATGCCGCATGCTGAAAGGAGCACTGAAAAGTGCCATGGTTTGCAAAGGCACCGTTTTGCCAGCTCTAAAAGGAATGACATTTTGCTGCCTCTTTTTGAGCTGGCAAACTGTTGGATCAGAGCCACGGTGTATGGCTGATTGCCAGCCCGAGAGTGCTGAAAGGGCGGCAGGATGCCACTTTATCGAGGCCGTTTGTTTAGCCCTAAATGGATCTGAAAGAAAACTCCAACAATAAAATAGCGTGGGTAGGCAATAGTCCCAAATAAGCATCCTTGGGAGGACATTCCTGTACCAGAGCATCACAAAGGGTTACCACCTCCATTTTCTTTGAAATCAGGCAGAAGGCAGAAATACTAGAAAAGTGGGTTTGTACCCAAGATCTGCTTCTGCTGGAGCAATGTTGGGGAAAGTGAGGCTTGTGAATGTATAGATATCCTGAGCTCCCCATCATTTTTTTAAATTCAGCCTTTTTTTTTTGGGGGGGGCAAATAAATGGCAAGGGGGCCAGAGAGAAAGAGAAGGGGGGTGGAGAGAGAAAGTTTACAAAACATGTTAGTTTGATTCCCTCCCCCCCAACTCCAGTCCCCACAATACCAGAAAAAAATGTAAAATTGTGAAATCAGTTGTTCTTTGGGTTTAATCTGGTTGTTTTAAGAGTGATAGTATAGGCCACGAAGAACCCTCTCCTCTTACTTGTCTATTCCTATACCATACCTGCTAATGTAATCAACAATAAAATGCAGACTTATGCTGCTGCCACACTGCAAAAATAGAGCAGTTTGACACCACTATAACTTCATTGCTCAGTGCTATACAATTCTGGGATTTGTAGTTTGGTGTGGCACCAGAGCTCTCTGATAGGGAATGCTAAATATCTCACAATACTACAGTACCACAAATTCCATAGCATTGTAATCATGGCTGTTAAAGTGGTGTCAATCTGCTTTTTTTCCTGCAGTGTAGAGACACCCTTAGACCAAGATTCTGTATGAGAAAGGACAGCATATTAGTTCCAGAAACTATGCTATGTCTCTCCTCTTAACCCAATGGACTCAGAGTGTAGCTGCCACAGCTCCATGGCAGCCATTCCGTGACCAATGCAGAGCAGGGAGAGGAATCGAAGATGCAGAGCAATCACATTGTACACTGGGATACTGTATACTGGGACTCTCATCATTCTGCTCTGGCACATTGCTTGGTTTGCATTCCCTTGGTAGCTGTGCCTGATTGTTTTGTTTGACTGCCTAAACTGTATCAACTGAATCCTGGATGAGGGTGTGGGTCAGTGATTTAAATTCAATTTATGCCTGCATATGACTTCTTCTTCTTTTTTGTTGTCATTGTGAAGATTGGTTTATGAGACTCATGAGGTTGGCTCATGAGGCTTATGTAGGTATGGGATATGGAACCTTTCTTCACAGGGGAACTGGTCAAGTTCCTTCATCATTTTGATCACTTCTTTCTGCACTTTTCCCAGCTCTACAATGTCCCCTTTGAAATGTGCTGATCAGAATAGTGCATAGTATTCCAAGTAGTCACACCACTGATTTCTAGAAGGCTAGTATGGTGTTAAGCATTTTTCATAGCAATTTCTTTTCTCACAGATTTGCCTATTGGTTGATTGATTAATTAACTGATTTTATAGCAATTGCACATTTTCATCAAGCTACCCACCACAAGTTCAAAAATATCCTTTAGTCAATCACTGTGAGCTGATTTCTTCAGTGTATATCTGAAGTTAGTTTGCCCAGTCTTGCTTTTGTGTGTCACCTGGATATGTTGCAGTTGGCAGCCAGGCTAGAAATACCTTTAAAAGAAGAATAAAATGAATCAAATAATTTCTGGTAAACGTACACTGGGTATGCCTGTATCAAAAGCAACCCCAACACATTTCTTACCTCTCCCTATTCTGCTGTCTTCCAGCCTATCTGGCCATGTATATACAGCCAAATACAAAGCTGAGTGTCCTTAAACTAAAAGGATGATGCACATGTAATGGTGGCTTTGATACCAGCCACCAAATTCAATTGTCCGAAAAGAACTAATCATTTCATCATCTTACCAAATGATAACCAGCCTATGTGTCTAAGGAGTGACGGATTTCAGTCATTATAAATGCATTTTCTTCTTTTTATACATTTAATATATAAATGAATAACCTTTTACCAGTCTAGGTTTCTAGCATGAACTTCACTTCAGCTGATATATGATGATTGCTTATTCTAGCTCTTTTTGAAAGGCATATCTTTTATTTCAGAGATGTAACATTCTAATTACTAACTTATAATTCTCCCCTCCACAGGGATTTCTTTGCAAAATTCAAACTGCTAGTAAGTATAACTTTTTTTTATAAATTGCCAAAATATTTATATTTTCTTTGGACAACTGGTCACCTGGTGGGCAACTTTTTGATGACAAGCTAGCTTTGTTAAATGCAGGAATGGGCAAAGACAGACTGAGTGGGAACCATTTTCTTCCCCTCTCCCCTGAGCAATAACCTGCACAAAAAGGTGATATAATGGAACATATCCCATTAACAAATAAGCCGGCTTACCTCTTCCGACTTGAATTCAGGATCTGGGATGCCTCTGGATGTTATCATATCTATAACGCCACCTATCTAGCTGGGATACCACTGCCCAGATGCATCCTGGGTCGAAACCTTGCTCAGCCGGCCAATTTTTTAAGTCAGAAGTTCCCCGACTTTGAAAATGTACTGGCTGAGTGAGGCTTTGGCCTGGGATGCATCTGGGCAGTGGTATCCCGGCTAGAAAGGCAGCGATTTCTCTATGATAACATCCAGGGGCATCCCAGATCCTGAATTCAAGTCGGAAGAGGTAAGCCAGTTTATTTGTTAATGGGATAAGCTCCTATGTCACATCTGAATAATATTTTGGCTGATTTTTGTCTGTTTTTTCTTACCCTTTGAGGGGGAATTTGTAAGGGCTGGGTGAAAAACTGCTACATTTGCAGGTTTTTTTTGGGGGGTGTCTATTGATTGGTTGGGGGGGGGAAATCACCCACAAATTGGGCCAGAAAAAAAATTGGATTCTGGGATGTTGAGAAAGGAAAATGACTTTATTTGCGGGTGATTTGGGTGGGGTGAGGGGGAATGCAGGGCATGAGGGCTTTCGGGGGCTTTGGGGTTACACTTAGTGGTCTCAAGGGCTGCATGTGCACTTCTGGCTTAAAGTGTTTTTTAAAAAAAGAAAACCTTAGCATGTAGCATCATGTGAACTAAGGATAGAGGAACAAAAATATTTGATTACACATGATAACTAGCATGATGCTAATCAGAACACTTTAGAAGGCTCTGGTGCTGCCCTGGTGTAAACTGTTATTCAGCTTTGCAGAAGTCCTGCTCTTTGGAAATTAGAACAAAACCAAAACAACAAAACTGAGATTCTTTTTTATGAAAGGTGGCTCCCATTTGTTGACTTTGTTAATGCAAACCTTGTAGCTGTTCATCCTCCGGTTTGTCAGGGGTCACTGTGCTCTGATGTATTCAAAACAATCTAGATTATATGGGACTTTATGGGAGGGATATTCTTGAAAGTTTGAAGATTTTGAAAGATTATTTGATATTTGTGTGATTTTGTAAGGTTTTCGCCTTTTTATTGTAGGGTTTTCGCCTTTTTCTACTGTATTTCTTTTTATTATGCATTTTTAAAATAAATATTGAATTTTTTAAAAAAAGAACCATGAATCTAGAAAGAACTCAAATATATTTTAATCAAATCTGATATTTATAGAAAGAACCCCTAACATCAATGGGTATTACAGTGCGCCCTTGTTTTATGTGAGGGATCCGTTCCGGCCCCCCCGCGTAAAACAAAAAATGTGTATGCTCGAGCCCCATTGCAAGTAATGGGGCTTGTGCTTGCGGTGGCGCATGCACCATTGTGTCTTCCGGCACACTGTGCTGGAAAAACTGACTCTGCTTTCAGCTTATGCTGAAAGCAGCATATAATGCGCCTGTGTATGAAGCGGGTGCACTGTATTACTAAATCAGTAGTAGATATTTTTCAGTTGACCAAGAAGAAAGGACTGGATTGCATAATCCAATGCAATTTCAGGTTACTGTAATTGCATTAAACATAGTTAACAGTCTTGGTGAGAAAAGAATGCCTTCTGTTCCAAGTCCGCAATTTACCACCAAATGATTACACTTGACAGCTTCATTTCACATTGCAGATGGGCGAGCAACAACAAAATTATGCTTCAAGTTTTTAGATATGTTGCGTTTGCATATAAAAAGGTCATCCAGAATCTGCTTAGTAACAGTCACTCACTTCCTACAGCCTGAGCTGATTTTGTGATTTCTCCAACTACTTGTTCTTTCACAAATACAACGTTGTGCCTTCTGGCAAGAGCTGACTCAAAGGGTCTTCAGCCATGCTGACTGAGGTATTCTGGGAGTTGTAACTCGACAAGTAATGTTTGTGAGTTCTGATCTTATAGAATCACAGAATCACAGAGTTGGAGGAAACCATAAAGGTTAGGAGACTCCATTACAGTCCGAGGAAGTGTTTTCCGCTGTCAAAAAGCTCTTTTAAAATAGTGTATCGGTATTTGACCTTTATTATTTTTTACATTTTCATTTGTTTCTTTTTTAAAAAATATTCACAGCGAATATTTTCAATAGTTTCTGCCAACATGCTCCAGATGTTCTTCCTCCTTCTACCCTGAGAAGTATGAAGCTCTGGACCACCATGAAGTGTGTGGCACAAAATCGCTGTTCCCTTTACTTGAGTGCTAAGGGGACACTGCATCATGATGGTAAGTCAGGACAGTTCGTTTGAAACCTGAGTAATGACAAACCGATACTGAACCGATACTATTAAAGTTATACATTTCTTACAATTTGTTTTTATAGATTAATATACTAACTAATACACAGTCTTATCCTGACTCGTACACTGCTTCTGGATATGATTTCTTTCTTTAAATGTCCTTCTTGTATGTCCATTCTCTACTGGCAGATGTTTTTTCCTCTTTTCTCTTGTTTTTGTTCTTGTATCCCCCCCTATTTTAGATTACATTTCTTTCATTTCTCTTCTTATTGCTTCTTCAGATGAGTTCTCTTTTACAGCATGTTTGTTGTTTTCCCCTCTGTTTAGATGTATAAAAACCTACCCTCTGATTCTACAACTGAAGTAGAGAGTAGACAAGCAGTCCTGTAGAATATCCCTAACAGTAACAATGATAATAATGATAATACAAAAACATTCAAAGGATAGAGTCAGAAGTGTGAGAGGAAAGAATCACATTTCCCCCCAAAGGTTTCAGCCTGCTCCAAGGCTGGGAGGAAAGGAAGTGCGATAATCTCCATAGTTCACTTAAAAGCTGAATAGCAGACTAGCCAAAGTCCAGTTAAGATAGAAAGGAAATCGCAGTGTAATCAGTGGGGATGATAGAATGGAGGGGAAGTAATTCACCTGTCAGATTTGTCCCTGTTGTGTTGGCCTAGTGTGATAAGATTGCCTGGAGACAAGCTATTCCTTATCCTCCAACATTGCACAGATGGAAACGGGGAAAATATATGGCCAAGCAATGTCAGGATGTGGTCAAGATGGAAAAAGTTATTGATGAGGAAAAACACACAAGCTAGGAGAGACTTTTACCTGGATCTGATGGGAATTGCAAGATTCTACATCCCCCACTGAATTAATTGAGTGAAAACTACTTTTGCATTGTTTGAATAATGCTGAAAATATATTTCTTTTGGAACATCTTCATTCAATTTGATCATGTTTTATCAAATATCTTTTGAAAAATAAATGTTCAAAAGAGGAATAAACATTAGAGATAGTCTCTGGGGGCAGGGTTTCAAGTTTTTTGGACTTAACCTGCCTATGAGGTAGCCAAGGAATGTGCCAGAATGCCCTGACTTTTATTAAACAATAGACTATCTGGCAGCTCCAAGCTTTGCACACCTTATTTAAAATCCTAGGAGAGATCAGAGGTAGTCCTTCCCATAGGTCTTTTTTTTTTAAATTTAACAAGTGCAGGCAGTCAAAGAGGCTGCAGAGTGTCTACAGTACTTAAATACAACAAACAGAAGTACCCTCACTCCTGTTTCTGGGAGCACCTTGCAGGGCTTTCTCCGGTTTTGTCCCTTTGTGTGAGTGTGATGGCATGGACTTTCCCCTCAAAATGGCTTCCCATTGCCTCCAGTGTTGAATTTGTACCCCATCAATTGCTTCAGAGGCCATTTTTTTTCCAAATTGAAAGCTTTGGATTGGAAAAAAAAAAAAGGGTGCTGAAGTGACTTACAGGGCCCAAATTCAACACTGGAGGCAATGGGAAGCCATTTTGAGGGAAAAGTCTGTGTGATAAAATCAGTTTAAATTCCGAATTTGGCTCAAATTTAGAAGAGGTAAGTCGGGCACTGGATAAAGTCCTCAGATACAGCTGATGTGTTTTGTTCCTATGCAAGTATATTTAAGTCTTTGAAAACTATTCTACAGCACAGGAGTAGCACGTATGTCTACATTATTTTTAGAAAATATCCGTGGCATGGAAATATGTTTTCTCTCAGTGGACACTCAGACGTCTAACTGTGTGACTGTGAAGATTTCAACGAACTTACGTGTAAAACATGCTGGAAGGAAGGTAAACTTTGCACGGTGGAAGCAGGCAGCTAGTGGCCTCCCTGGGAATGGGAGAGCCATAAGGATGCACACTTGGAAGCTCAGGGTTGCTGCTGCCTCTCCTGCCACCCTGGGACTGCTTCTTGGCCTGGTTGCTCTAAAGGGTTGTATTTAATAGTTTCAACATATTTTAATATGTTGTACAGGCCAAAAGGCTTGGGTTCCCCTCAACCTCGTGTTGTCCAGTTCAGACAATGCAGCCAAAGCCCTTTTTTTCTGGATTAGACATGGTGACAGAGGGGCTTCTACGTCAGAGCAATGTATGGCAAGGGAAGAAGTGTGTGCTTGTCCTGGCCCTGGGTTGACATGCAAATGGGTCTGTAGACATCTGCCCTTTTCTGCAGCAACCCAGGGACCAACCTGGGTGAGCAATGAGGCCAGGATAGCACAGGCTTAGCCCATGTTCTCCTGGCCCATCTGCTCAACCCCTAAATCTCCATTATTCCCCCCCATCCCTGAATATCACAGCATTTTCAATCCATGATTGAGTAAATCCACTATTTAATATTGTTGAAAATGTCAAAAAGGCCTGCAGATACCCCATCTTGGGTAGCTTGGGTAACTTGGGTCTGTTCTTCAAGATATCTCATTATGTATATGCAAATATTCCAAAATCCAAAATCCAAAGCACTTCTAGTCCTAAGTGTTTTGTATAAGAGATATTCACTGTGTACTAGCACAGAATTGAAGTTCCAAAGAGGGTTTGAAACCATTAAAATATGATCCACAGCACTGATAAAAGAAGTGCAAGCATTTGATTCTAATTGCTGCCACATTAATTTACTCATGAATGTCTGTCTTGAAAAGACATGGTGGTTTGTGTTTTCATCATGAAACTACTCTAATTGGTCTGTGTGTGGGCATAGGTTTCATGCCATTGTTCCCAGATGCTTTTGTTTAAAAGGACATGTTAAAATGAAAACAAAACAAAACACCACAGTCCATGAGAAACTAATTATAGCCCACAAAAGTCACTTCACACTTCCATGGTACATAATCATCATGGTACATAATCATTTCCTTCACTGCAGAAGTGGCAGTTTCAACCCCCCCCCCCCAAATTTTCTTGACATGTGGATTTGGCCATGTGCTTTTCACCACTATTTATTTTTATTTTGAGTGAAATATATTTATGCAAAAAGCGTTTGATGATGTGGCTACATGTCTTCTGGAAACTCCTTACTTTTCTCTTTATTTTGGTGAAAGAAAGGACAATTGGTTTAATTAAGAGAGGAAATTTGTGGAAGCAGCATTCTGCACATTAAGCCAATGTGTATGTATATGTGCATCTTGGAGGTAGCTATTGTGGAGGACCATGATGCTCCTCTGAGCTCCATTGGATTGGTTGGTTAGGCTGAGAGATAGTGACTGACTGAATGGTGATTAAACACCATAAAGCACTGGCCCTTCAAAATAATCAGCACCTTAGATATGATGTGCATGGTTGAAGGAGAAAGATGGTGTAGGCAAGATCTTTTCCCTTAGTATAAGTTACTGTAGAATCTACAGTGCCGATCATGGGTGGGCAATGGACAACCCTCCAGAGGTTATTGGATTGCAATTCCTTATTACAATTGAATTGCAGTTGTTTTATTCATAATCAGCTATGCTAGGTAATGTTGATGGAAGGTGCAGTCCAACAACATCTTGGAGATCTGCTTGATTCCCACCTCTGATGTCACTGGATTAATGCAGTTGTCATCACATTTATAGACTACTTCTAGAGCAGGCATAAAGAGTTTATAGATGCATTTAAAATGGGTCAGTCCAGGGGATACAACAACATATGCAAATAGTTTCTTGGAAGCTGCACCTGAGAAGTATTGGGAGAACACCTATTTCTCTTTTGATTATTATTACTGGTGGCAAAATTTGAACAAAGCGGCCTAGCAAACAAAGCAGAGCTACCAGAACAATCTGGAAATCATATATATTTTTATTACATTTTTATTTTGTATTCCCCAATACAGGTGAAAGTACAGTTTAATTGCTTTGAAGTCAGTGCTGGGCAGCATCTCCATGTGACCATGAAAACAATCCCAAATTACTGTGGAGTTAAACTGAGTCAAGAATATTATGTTGAAGGTAAGAATATATATTGAGAAAAATGTTGATGTTGGGGAGTGAGTAAACCTTGTGTATATAAAAGTGAAGATTGACAGTGAAGAGATATTTTCCACAAATGAGAGCAAGTGTACCTAAACGCCCTTTTTTAAATCTAAGGGTAAATTTCGGTGAGGCTAACTATGGAAAAAGTGTGTTTGTCCGTGTGTGTATGATGATTCCCTTCTTCTCTGCAGCTCCCTCCCATCAAAGCAGTATCCATTCCTGTACATTCCCAGCATTATTAGCATTTTATCATTTTTATGGAAAATTTAATTCAACTAGTCTCTTTCCCATTTATTTATGGGTACCTGTGTTAGCTTTGCAGCAAAATACAATGAAAAACAAAATCCACAGAAGAACAATACATTTATTGGTCAACCAAAATCAGCATACAAGCTTTCAAAGCTTCACTGGCTTCTTCATCACACAAGATGTTACACAGGAAAAGAAGGGTGATGATGTTAGAGTCAAAGGCTTACATTTTGTTTCAAATGTTACTCTATTATCAGTTAAGATAGTACTGAGGGATCTCAATGAAGGTAGAGGCTACTCTCCTTCTTGACAGTGTGGGGATCAGGGACAAAGAACAATAAAAGACAGGTAATAAAATGTCAATTTCTCAGTACCATCTTAACTGACAACATAGCAGAGCTGTGTGTACAACAAACTATTACATATGGTAGATCACAAGCGCACAAACACACCATCTAAATAAATGAGGGCTACATCCCATCTCTGCAAATCCTAAAAGGAACATGGGAATTGTTGCAGCCATTGTATAATCTATATTCTGGTACCTGCTCAAGGAGAATAATTTATATTCATCTTAACACCTGCAGTGCTGCTGGCAATATGGTGCTCCCCCTGGTGGCAACAAATGCTCCATGTTTTCAAGGCAGTGTGATGTCAAGATGAGGTACAAGAAATGTGGAGAAAAAAGGGGGTGGGATGTGGCAGGATGGGGAGCCAGTGTGGTGTAGTGGTTTGAGTGTTGCACTGTGACTCTGGAGACTAGAGTTCGATTCCTCACTTGGCTATGAAACCCACTGGGTGACCTTGGGCAAGTTACATGCTCTGTGTCTCAGGGGAAGGCAATAGCAAACCTCCTTTGAATAAATCATGCCAAGAAAACCCCATGAGGCTTGCCTTAGGGTTGTCATAACTTAGAAATGACATGAATGTCATTTCAGCAACATGTGTAAAGACAGAACCAACCAGCCACTCCCATACTTTCCCTAGCCATTCCCACTATAAAGAGCAGTATCTCTGGCCCAAAACACATGGGCCAAAATAAACCAGTTTCCAGCTGCATTCAGGGCATAGCATTTAGATGATGCATGCCCCAAGCATGGCCAGAAACTGTGCCGAGGGCTCATCTTTTGCAAAGAACCAGGCCAAAAAGGAGCAGTAAAATGCCACTTCTTTTGCTACCTAATATTAAGTTTTGTATTTCCTTTTATTAATCTGATTTGCAAAACATCTTTCTTTTATTTTACTTGACTTCAGCTTTAAATAGTTATGGATTTTACTAAATAGCATATATTATATGAATCTATTCTCAGTGCAAAGAGTGTCCACCTCTTGCATCCCATGCTTCTCCTATATTTTTATCAACTAAATTTTACCCACCTGATTTAGCATGACTACATTTCTATTGGAACATAATCATATCTCAAGAGGATAAACTAACACACATTTCAAGAAAATAAAGCAAGCTGAAGATAAGCTCATCCTGTTTTGTACTTTACAGATTGCAGAAACAGTGATGTGGCAAGAAATATTCCAGCCTGTTTTGGTAAGCCAAGATTCAATTAGTTTAAATTCGAAACACTAAATGTAGAATGTTTTCATTGTTTCTGGATTCTACTAATCATGTATGTATTTGGAATTTGCAATTAATTTTAAGCAAGGAATGTACGGTTTGATAAATTGCTGGAAACCAGATAAAAGATATCAGTTAACATTTTGCTTAGCGTGTGTTAAAAATATGTACATAAGTATCCCTGGTGCATTCTGAGATATTTTTTCCACATAATTAAATGAACATCCAGTCCAAACTTCTCAGAATAACCTGATCTATCCATAGTCCACAGTACCTTGTGTTTCAGTGCTATATACGAACGTGGACTCATTGAAATTGATGGAATGTTCTTCCAACATGAATTAGCTGAGTTGAAACAGCAGTTCTGGTTTAGATTAGCTACATCTTGGCATTTTATCCAAATCAGATAAAATGTGGTTAATTTGTATAGTGTACTGATGTACTGAACCCTACTCCACCCTAAACATGAGAGATGGGAAAAGATTGCCCCACCAGATGTCTAACCATTGACTGGACTGGTTAACAGTGATGGGAATTGGCCCTGGAATATCTAGAGGGACACAATTCACCATCCCTGTTGTGCATATATATTTGCTTGCATAGATAGAGACTGTGCACATATAGATTGGAAATATCTTAGTTTTGTAGCTGTGATTTAGGGCCATACAAATATCAACTGTGGAGAGGGAACAGAGCTTTCTCTTATGATCCTGCTTGTTCACAGTCCATTTAGACTGGTCACATAAACAGTGATATCTTACACAAAACTTAAGATTTGGAGTCCAAGATTCTAAGCCACAATATCTTTGGTAGTAATAAATATTATGCTGAAGTTTTGCACCTGAATAAAAGTACATCATTACTGTGAAATGCATGTGGCTTGCTTTCAAAGTTTGTAGGGTATTTTTAGGGAACTGAGTAGGAACAAATGATGTGTGTGGAAGAACACCAGAGAGATAAATGATGAGAGCTATGCAGGTGGCAAACATTCATCTCTGAAAGTGTTTGATATAAGGATGGAAAAAATGGAACTTTTTTCATCCTCAGTGAGAAAAAGTGTCTTGACTCATAGAGACATTCTTTTGAGAAATAGCCACCTACTGTGTTGTTCCTTTTACATAAAACCAAGGTTCTCCCCACCCATAAATTTTTTTTTTTGGTATGACATAATTTTTTACAATTTGTTTTTGCAAATTTTCACATCCCTCTCTCCCAAATGTGAAAAGTCAGCAAAAATGCACATGAATTTCTCTAGCTGCATCCATTCAGGAGTACATTTTGGAAATCATTTGTTCTTATGTGCATGAATGGAATAAAAATTTATATTCCTACTTTGGTGGGACTTTAGTATATATAACTTTCATATTTTCATTTTTTGTTCATTTAATCAATAGTAACAAACATTATATTATTGAATAAAGTGAATGAAAATGCTGAGAAAGATTCTAGATACTGTGTGAAAACTCATGATCTCATACAGCAACATTATAGCCATTCTGCTTTGTAAGAACACAGTCCTAAACATGGTTTTTTTTGTGGTTTTTTGGGCTATGTGGCCATGTTCTAGAACAGTTTCTTCCTGATGTTTCGCCAGCATCTGTAGCTGGCATCTTCAGAGAATGCTTGCCTGGAAAAAGGCAATCCTAAACATGCTTACTAGGGAATAACTGTTGAGAAGACATGCACAGAATTTGTTGTAAGCCAGTGCTATTCAAAGTGGTGGTCTGCAAACAAGTGTCAGTCCATGAGCCATTGTCTGCTATTCTATGGGAAGTTTCCAGGAAAGTATGCAAATACAAGGATAACATGAGACAAATAGGCTATGTGTTCCTGGCACAATGAAAAAAAAATGCCAGTCTGTCACATCCAATACCTTGCCAAAACAAAAAAACCAAAACCCCTTTTCACCAACTACCATGTGAATGTTATGCACAGGAATAGGTGATGACAATTGACAAAGTAATTATGTGCACGTTTGTACAGAAGTACATTACTCTGTGTTCAGTGGGACTTTTCACTAAGTAGATTTGCATAAAATGATAGGCTCACCAAAAATCCTACATTCTAGTGAGACAACATTCACAGTGAATATGTAGCTGTGAGTGTTTAATTATATCGACTTACATTAACAAAATAATCCTTGTTTGTTGCATGCAGAAATCTTTGTTTATACAGTTATGTAGTGGTTGTTGTTTTGTAAATTTCAGCTGGCAAAATGGCTTATGATGTGGACAGAATGAAAAAGACCATTATGGTGAACATTTCCGAAGCTGCTCAAGGCACGGACTATTATGTCCGTTTATGTCATCAGTGGTTTGTGTGTGAGGATGTGGGGCCAGTCACCGTGGTAAGTTCCTCCCAGAAGCTGTAAATATTTCATGAAAATGGTTAACCTGGCAGAAGAATGTAGAATTTATTCCATCTTCCCTTCTGCTTTCCCCCTCCTTGCTCTAATTGCTTCAGCAGTGTGGCCAGTCTAGTTTTGAGGGTTGTACTACAAAAACTAAAGGGGAAATAAAATCTTCCAAACACAAATATGGGTATAAACTTTACAAGACAAACCTCACCATTAAGCAGAGTGAATTGATTGCCTCATGAAGCTGCTACTAAGGGCAGAGGTGGCAGCCTCCAGCTTTTTAAATATACATTTGGACCTTTTATCTGTTTTGGTACCATATAACCACTGCCACACCTCTAAACTGATCTACTGTTCTCAAGTGTTATGGAGGATGCCATTGCATCACCTTTGTTGAAGGAAGAGTCAAATGGCAGTGCAGCCAACTTCTATACATGAAACGAGAGTAATATCTCATTTTTAAAATCTCAGGTAGCAAAAGCTTAATTAGTGGCCGATACTCATGAGAGAGCCAACATGGTGTTTTGATTTAACCATTGGACTACAATCTGGAGTTAGGGTTTGATTCCTTGTTCGGCCATAAAAACCTATTGGGTGACTTTGGGTGAGTCAGACACTCTCAGCCCTAGGAAATCCCAAGATAAGTTCACCTCAGGGTCACCATAAGTCAGAAATGACTTGAAGACACACAACAACAACAACTCATTATTGTGAGACATTCCATTGGAAATGAATCTGTAACCTGTGCATGTAGTCAGTATTAACAAGTAACCTGTATTGCAAGCAGTCCTCGAACAAAAAGACTAGAAAGGAAGGTGGGAAAGAAAACAGCTGGATTGGAGCGTGTCAACAAGCTGCAGTCCATCAACCTTGGGTTGAACAAAGACAATGGTTTCTTGGCACACTACATATATTATAACACTAGTTAACCCTCCAGCCTCATGGGTCTCTCTTGGCCAGTACATCACATCTTCTTTTTGTCATCTGCACTACAGCCCAATACTCATTCATATGGTTATCTACTAACCTTGGTTTCAAGCAACATCCTTGCCTTGTCTCCCAGTGACCATCATTAAAATGGAACTTGTCACCTCATCTCCACTCTCACAAGGTTTTGCATTCCTAGGGACATTCTCACACACATACTGCTTTACTGTATATGTCTGTCTCTGAGCTTTCCATTCCACCTCATGCATCTGACAAAGTAGGCTCAAGTCTATGAAAGCTTATGCTGCCAACATCTATCTTTCAGTTAGTTTCAAAGGTGCTGCAAGATCCCTTTGCATACTGTGTTGCAAGAGTGGGACTTCCAGCTTAGCCAAATGCTGAGTAAGGGGAGAAATAATAGCACTGTGAAGAGAGAATGGATAAAGGGGAGTTTATTTCCCTTTCTCAAAATACTAGTCATTTAGTGAAGATAATGGGGGGAGATTCAAAATACACAAAGGGAATTGTGTCTTCATACAGCCCATGGCCACATTAGGAAATTACTAGAAAATGTAGTGAAGGCTGCCAACATAAAGAGTTTTCAAAGGGGAGTTGACAAATTCATGGTGGATAAAATCACCAGTAGTGACTACTTGCAATGGTTGTATTTTACCTTCCATATCAGAGACAGTGTGTCTTTGAATGACAGCTACAAGGGAACATGAGTGTGAAGTTGTGGGACTCATACTTTTATGTGTATGTTCCATAAGCACCAGGTTGGGACCTGTTGAAACAGAATTCTGGGGCCCATTCACACTACAGAATTATAGCAGAATTATTCCACTTTAACTGCCATGGAACTGTGAAATTGTGGGATTGGCAATTTAAGAAGAAACATGTAAAAGTCTCAGCAAGACAGCTCTAAGGGCTCAATAAACTACAAACCCCAGGATTCCATTGGATGAAAATATGCCAGTTAAAGTGAAGTAATAGCATTACAATTTTGTAGACAGGCCCTTAGTCTGACCCAATAGGACTAGGGCCTGGCCTTGAGTCTGGGGAACTGCACCCACTTCTCCAAGATGAGGGGGATAGGGAGAGATCTTAGGGTGAGAGCATTGCCTGGAAAGGCATGTGTATGTACATTTCCTTTGGTTTTTTTAGACTTATTTTTTAAAAATTAAATACTTTTTTCTTGATGACATAATTAGGGACTTCTTCTTTTAACCTTGTAACACCATCAGGGGCCACTTTGCAAAAAGTAATCTATAGGGGTCAGGTTTTGCGCCTAAAAATGGGCCTATCATAGTTTTGACTTGACAGTCCTAAGCAGAACTTAATTTATTTTCTTATGTAAATATATGTTGGCTTGTTCCCTGTTGATTGTTGGATTATATCACATTATGTTTTCTTTCCTCTTCTTTATGCCATTTCAAATGAAGGGAAGTAGGTGCTAGTAGGTGTACTTTTTATTAGTCATGTAGGAGAGGAAATTTCAGTGGTGTGACTGTTCTCACCCTATGAGAAGCTACATTTGACCAGATTCCCTTTTCTACATAACCACAAGAGCACTGTCTTCCTTTACACTGAATGTTCTTTTTGATGATGCACTCTTTACATTGTCCAGTCATTGCTTTTTATGATATGACAACATTTCTGCTGTTTTGGCCAATATTCTGCTATATTTTTCTGTTACCAGTAGGACAGCTGGTAGCTATTTGAACAGAAAAATGACAAATCTCCCTTTCTTTTTTTTCCTAATGCACTTATGGTTCTCTATAGACACTCTGCTTTTTAAAAAAGAAAAGAAAATATTGTCTGTAAAAGATGGATGGGAATTGCTCTCTACACTTCTACCATTTCACTTCAATCATTGCGCTGAAATGCATTGACTTCAGTCATTATGCTAAAAACTAGACATGCAATTTTTTTTTGCTAATGTCATTCCTGAAGGAAGCATTAATTAATGTTAGCAATTTCCCTGTTGTTGCAAGAAAGTCTTTGAAAGCTGCACAGTTTTCAAAAACTATTTGCAATTCAGGACTTACTCTGTAGAAGATTCACATGTGGGAGGGTTTCTCTTTTTGCATAGAAAATAACATTTTTTTTTGCAAAGGAAACAGTAATTTCTCAATAGAAGATAATATGCACATAAATATTATTTTCTGTAGAGAAACTGTTGTCTCTTGCAGAGAAAAATTCACATACAAATTTTGTACAGAATAAGTCCTGATCAGTGAAGATAGTTGTCCGTCCCATCTTATCCTCATCAGGTTTTCTCTGCACACAGGAGACATATATTTTGGGTTGTTTCCCAAACATTTCCAAATATTCTTCCCATCCCTAGTTTTATCTTTGCCCAGTTCTGTGAACATCGAATTTAGAAACAGCTCCCCCCTTTTAAAACAATCACTGGCCTTAATGTTGTTACTATCCCCTTCCCATCCCCAGAAGAAACCAAAAAGGCATGTTCAAAAACATGGCCACTAAAAATAGCAGATTATATTGGACCTGTATTCCCAAATGCCTGAAAGGTACCACTCTGCACCTTTAACTCACAATAGCTTTAAATAGAAGAAACAAACAAAAAAAGTGGTTTTTCATATTACAAGAAACCACACAACAAATGTGACTTAATTTCAGCCTGCAGTTGAGCTGAATGTAAACAGTGTGTAAAAGCTGCATGAAACACTAGCCTGTGTAGCAAGGTGATGCCATCATAACAGCTTCTCATAAAGTCACACATAGGGGCTCTACAGGCCACCCCTTTTCATGTCCAATTGGTACTGTAGCAACATCATGCTGCGGCCCCAAGCCAGCCTTCCAAGGGCACAAAAAGGAGCTGCAAAAAGCATCTGCTTTTTGAACCCTTGAAAGGGTGCCATAGCCATGGTGATGCAACTATATGGTGCCCCTTTGGCACTATGTCATCTGGATGCAGCACCAGAGGTGCGTCATAATGCCACATGCTGTCTGGATCAGTGCGCAGCATCAGGGTGCCTGGGGGCCAGATCTGGGCATGTGTTGTCAGGATGCTGCACCCCAACTTTGCTCCAAGCTGGCCTTTCAGGCCAGTCTGTAAAGGCCCTTAGTCATCCAAATCCACATGCATAACCATTGATGCATTTGTTCCAAGACAGTCCAAACACATTCTTTGTCTGACTGTATTGCCTTGCCATGGGCCTTGAATGAACCTGAGCCAATCACAGCTTTTAAAGCATATAACATTATATAGAAACTGTGAGAATAAAGTTCAAGCAATCATTTGGAGTCAGTTTGAAGTGTTGTTCTGTTGAAGATCAAGCACAGAGCCTGTGGAGACATCGGTAGCTTGACATATTCCTGCTGTTTTGTAATTTCAGATTCCAGGAAAGGACTTGGTGAAATCAGTTTCTTTCCAGTACACTCAGCTGCTGCCTTGTCTGTGTATTGAGGTAAATGTTTCCATTATGGTTTGATGCATTACCTAGCACAAAATACAGTGGCTCACTGAAGGGCTATAATTCCTGACACAAAGAACATTTATGTAGAACTATTTCCAAAAGAGTGTTTATTGCTAGAATTGGATATCAGTACCAAAATCTGATATTGGGAATCATGTGAGATAACCATACAGAACATTAGGAATGGTCTCCAGAGAAGTATACCATAAATACTGCTTATTTTTAGATGGATTGGATAGGTGGTTTTTTTAAGGTGAATTTTTCTAGACAATAGCTTTTTTGCTATCTAATGTGTACACAGCTAATTTATTTCGGATTTTATTTTTAGATTGTTTTATATTTTGTGCTGTGTCTTACTTGTTGGGATTCTTCTGAGAGGTGCCTTGTTAAAACAAAGGGGTAAAAATAATGAGAGCATATAAAATTAAATTTCAAAATCCTTTAGCGCGAGTGCATACACACTGTGGCCTACTCCAGCTAGAGTAGGCTCAGTAAATCAAAAGAGTTTACCAATGTGTTGACTCAGTATTCAATGAATCTACTCTAATTGGGTTTGACCAATAGGATTCAGGCCAGCATTCTTCCATCTCCTGCTACCTTACATCTAGAATTGGAAGGACAAACTTCCAGACTGAGAAGGCATAACATCTAGAAGCCTAATTATTTTTCTTTAATATACTGTATTTATACAAACCGTCTGGTGCTGACAAGGCCAATGGACCACAGGTTCCTAAAGAACAGCCTAGATGGGAGCTTGAGGGCAGCTGAGTGAGAAAGGGTGATAGGCTAATGTGTTGTGAAGAGAGGTTATGTGGATAATACTTGACATAAAATTAAGTTTATAATTATCCTTTGAATTAATGGCATAACATTTGGATTCCAGGCATGGCCGGCAATTTCAGATGCACGGAGAATGCAGGTGTGCCCATTTAAAAATGGCAAGTGAAGTGTGCTTCCTGCTTTTTTGAATGCTTGTTTTGCTGTTTGAGAAATGCATGCTATGGGGGAAGGATAACACAGCATGGTTAGGACTATTCGTTTTTTTAAAAAATATTGGTTATACCCTCATGTTCGTCATCTGAATTTTCCACAGATATATATATATACACATTGGCATAACTAGTCAAAAGTTCAGAATTGATCCCCTCTATGCAAATAGTTCTGATCTCCCTCATGTGCCTGAATTCTTCAACAACAACAACAATAACTTGTCTTTCTCACAATGAGACTCAAAGTGGCCATCTAACCGCATATTTAAAAACAATACAGATTAAATCTATAAAAATATCATTCAATGAACAAATATTGGAATAATTGCCAGGAGAAATTGCCCCATAGTCTAGAAATCTCAACTTTTGCAAAAAGGGACACATCACTAACTAAACATGGATTTGTTTATGATACTTGGATACAATCCTATAACATAAAGTTCTTTGGCCATCTTAAAATGAGCAAATCCTAAAGCAATTTAAATACAAAATAAACTTAAACCATGGAATCAGAATAAAAAATAACAGGAAATTTGTAGTTGCTGTTGTCATTTGCCATCAAGTCTATTTTGATTTATGGTGACCCTATGAATGAAAGATCATTCAAGAGCCATCATCAACTGCCCTGCTCAGATCTTGCAAACTCAGGTCTGTTGCTTCATTGACTGATTAAGGATGTGAAATTCTATTAAGTTCAATCCTCTTGGTTTTCATGCTTCTAGCAGTTCAGATTTGCAGTGGTTGTGAACCTCTCCTACTCTAGACCTATGTGTGTGTGTGTGTTCATTCTTTATATGGAATGAAGAGATATGTATGTGTGTGTATTCTTTATGCAGAGTGGAATGTCACCTTGTTCATTCATAGAGGTTCTGGTTGGCTTTGTGTACACACAGAGACACACACAAACATACACATGGGGCTAGCAACTGTTTTCATACCCTTCATAGCAATTATGTTTTTGAATTTTCATGTACTTATGGTGGGAAGCATTCCATTCCTGGATCTTGGTGCCAATCATTGTGAGGGATAGATATGCGACATACCACATTGCTGTTTTAAGGATATGCACAAAACCTTTCATGCATATCCATAAAAATGCAAGTTGTGCTGTTTTATTAAAGCCTCTGAGAGTTTCTGATCTGAAATCTACTTAGACTACAAACTAGAGGTAAAGAGGGTTGGACTGGATGACCTAAGTTGTCTCTTCCAGTTCTATGATTCTGTTATTCTAGACTAATCATAATGTTTTGATTCTTTTTTTAAAAGAAAAAAAAAACCTTGTTGGATTGGGCTTTCGCTTGAGTATTATTATTTCTATTTTTTAAAAATATACTTATATCTCACTTTTCTCCCAATATAAGGAGTCAAGGCAGCATGTATATATAAGCTGGCTTTATTTATTTTTTCAAAAATATATTTGGAAACTTCAGTCCAGAGAACTGTGAAACTAGACTAGGATTGCGAAAATCTGTTAATTTGACTTTTTCCTACATCTAAATTTTTTTTTCAACTTCAAGTTCTTTCAGTGCGGAGTATATGAAGAAATGTGCAAATTCTGATAATTTTTTCAGGAACAAGTAGAAAAAAAAATCTCCTTCATCTAGATTGGCCAAATTCAAGGTATACTGCTATTATATCTACCTACCATGACGGTTTCCTCTCCTTCACTTTTGTGGAGAAACTTACAAATTTTAAAGAGCTTTTCTCAAAATAATAAAATGAACAAAATTGTCATCCACCCCATGCAGACCTTCCCAATCTTTTCCACGGCTGTTGTAGAATGACAAATTCGATCATCTCCAACCATTATGTTCAATGTTCAGGAATGCTCAACATGGCCCTGACACATCCTCTTCCCACCGTGGAGAGCAATGGGGCCATCCTTCAAACCTCCCTGCTGGAATGGCTTGTCCTTAGCTACTACTGGAGAAAAAAATGAAGTCAACATTTATATTTAAATGTATTGTGGTTTTATACTGTTTTCCTTCTCTTCCTGTGTTGCTTTTAGATACTAAAGCCCTGTGGGACAACATTAATTATAATCCTGTCACACAAACCTTGGCATGGGAAGCTGCCTGTCCCATTCATGCTACTGTCAGCCTTTGTCAGCTGATGAAAACAGATGATGAGTGTGTTGATCTAGAGAATACCTCCAGTAGGGCTCTAGAGAAAGTAAGTACTCAAGAGAAGAAACATATATTGTGCTTGTTTTTATTTTTGGCCTCATAGAGAGTGGGAATGCCCTTGTTGACCAGATTTGGCTATCACAGTTAGCTGTCATTTTAGATGTCACCATTGGCATGTTCTCTGAGTTTGAGTAAAATTTCAACCCCTTCCATTCACAACATTTATTCCCATCATCACACTATTCTTTTTGTCTCTATTATGAACAGCTTCCTTCCCTCACCTGATCCACTTAGCTCAACTGAGAAGGGACCATCTATCAGGGTCACTCCCATTTAGTAGCCTGAGGTACAGTAGCAAATATCTTGACTGTACTGTACAAGTCAAATATTTGTACTGAGATACAGTAGCAGTAATAATAACAAAAACAGCAACAGCAACATGATATTTATTGTATGTGCAATAATATTTATTTCTCACCCACCTCTCCCCAAGGCTCAAAGCAAGGTACAATATATAAATACAATATATAAATTAGCATTAAAGGCATAAATTGCAACACATAAACATAGGATTGAAATGACCATCACACATGGCAATTATCCAGATTAAAATTCATAGTTTAAAATTGACTGGGTAGGCCTACCAGAAGAGATTGGTATTTAATACTGTTTAAAAGTCAGACAGCATGTTTAGCTGTTGATTATTTTGCACTGCACTAACCTCTGTTGTTACCTGCCTTGATCCCCAAAAGGGAAGAGGTGGGATATAAAATAAATACATTATTATTATTATTATTATTATTATTATTATTATTATTATTATTTCACAGTCTAGGGGCAGACAATGAAAATGTCCTCTGAGTCACAGTTGTAAGTCTGGTTCTGGCTGGATGAAGTAAATGTCCACCTACATAGCATATAGCACATCTATAGTGCTATGATTCCACTTTAACTACCATGGTTCCATCCTATGGAATCCTAGGATTTGGAGTTTAAAGAGGGGCATTTAGAATTATCATCTTCTGCTCGAACATAAAAACCCACTGGGTGACCTTGGGCAGGTCACACTCTCTCAGCCTCAGCGGATAATCTCAACTGTCATCTTCTGGCTTGGGAGGGAGTGAAAAGGCCGGCCCATCTCCATCAGGGCTAGCCTCAAGAAGAAGAGTGTATTTTTAAAATTATTTTTATGTATTTTATATTTATGTATTTTTATTCTGTAACTCGCCCGGATTCCTTGTGATTGGGTGGGCTATAAATAAATCTATTATTGTTGTTGTTGTTGTTGTTGCACCCTGTGCAGAAATTTCCCAAGAAAACCCCATGATAGGTTCACTGTAGGGTTTCCATAAATTGAAAACAACTTGAAGGCACACAAGCAACAATGCCAAACTACAAATCCCTACAATGTTGCTGTGGCAGTGGATCATAGTGCTGTAACTATGTAGCTCGAAAGTGCCCCTTGTTAAGTCAGTCTCTTATTTATCTAAGGCAAGATGCAAAAAAAATCAAAATAACATTAAAGCTCGATAACTTGCTTGAGCACTTGAGGCAGAAAATCCCTCAAAGGTTTCTCTCCACATTTCTCTTAGTTAAAACAGAACAATAGCATAGTGACCAGTCCACTGCCCTGTCATAATCCTCCAGATTGGTTCTCAGCTCATAGATGATGCTACCTTAACCTATACACAGTGAAGGAGATAAAAATCAAGGCCCTTCTCCTCCTCAGCTGAGCCATGTGGTACACTGGAAGACTCATTGTCCAGAGCACTATGATAGTTATGCATAATGTCCCAGGGACAAATGAAGATAATTTCTTGCCACAGTTATTAGAACTTTGAAAAGTTTGTTTGGTGGAGAGATTACAGCTTCAGTGTCCTTCCGCTAGCATGGCCCCAAAGTAATTTCATCAAGCTCTGTACATTATGCCACAATGGGAGGGAATCACAAAGAGGCAGATTTTGGCTGGTCATTAGGAGACATTTCCTAATTGTAAGAGCTGATTAACTCCCAGAGTTCTTCACAATTGACTACCCTGAATAGGGGTGCTGGAAGTTGGATTAAATTTGGGCCACACAATTCCCACTCTTCGTTTACAACAAACACTCTTGGAGTTTGGTTGAGTTCAATGGTCACTTCAGTAAAGAACACACAAACTTTGAATCATTACTCTTTTAAAATCCCATAAAACCTCATTGTGTGATGTGTAGCATTTCAGTGGTTGTCAATAGCTAACTACCTGATTTTATTCCCCAATCAGGTGAAATACTCTCGGGTTGATGCCCATCCAAGACTTTGCATGAAGGTATAACATGATTTTCTACTAAATAATCCAACTTTTCTACTTACTACTTTTCATTAAAGGCATAGATGACTTTTTTATTGCAACATTCAGGCAGAGAATAACCTCCCACATCTTGTCCTTCATGTTACTACATGTTTGCTGACAAAGAGGGAAGAAATGGAGACGTGAAGAAACTTTAAATAAGATTGTGGCCCATGCAAAGACAAAATATATTTTATCTCACTTCCCTCTTCAGTGGCTTGGTTAAACAAGTAGAATCATATAATTAATAAAGCATTACCAGATTGTTTGAAAAGTTGAAGAAACATTGATCTTGTGACTATTGCACTGTATTAATTCCATTTAAATTAACTTGTTGGGAAAACTTATCCATCCCTAAAGCGGCAGTCCTAAAGGCAAATGGGAGTAAGTTTCATTTGAAATCATGGGGCCTAATCTGTGAGTAAGCATTTGTCATTGGCTGTGGTTCAAGTCAACATCCTATGACTGAGTACATGTTTGTTTTCATTTCAGTGTTCTTTGCACGGAATGTGTCTGAGTGCACACTAGATGTGATATTAAATTCATCTTTGCACTTGATGCACACTTTTAAAAAATGTAAAAAGCAGCAAATGTGTAGGGAAGAGAATAACTATTGGGATTGTAGCAGTGAATTTAGCCCTTCTCTGCCTGCAGAATTCCTGGAGGTAGAGTTGAGATACCTTCAGTAATAATAATTTGTAAACCTGGAGCCAATTCACACTATACAGTTACAGTGTTATGTTTCCACTAACTCCCATGGTTTCATCCAATGGAATCTTAGGGCTCATAGTTTGCTGAGGCAGTAGACTTCTCTGGCTGAGAATTCTAAATGTCCTTTCCATTGAAAAGAATCATGGCAATTAAAGTGGAATCATAGTGGTATAATTCTGTAGTGTGAATGAGTCCCTAGTATTTTCTTTGAGGGACCAACTTGCATTGGTGCCAATGGGGGATTTCTTCCCAATGCAAATTCCAGCTTAAAAAAAAAAAGGGGGGGGGAGAGGATTTTTCTCAGTATTGGAGCAGGGTACAAAAGGACTGAATTTGCACTCTCAATTTGCTTTATTTCACCTTTCCCAGTTGATGCTATATAGATGGTTCAGAACTTGCACATTGTGTCCTAAGCAAGGTTGTCATAAACTCATTTCGACATTCTAGAGCAGCAATGTCTAAACTCTGGTCCTCCAGGTGTTTTGGACTTCAGCTCCCAGAAGCCTCAGCCACCTTGGCCAATGCTTTGGGATGCTGGGAGCTGAAGTCCAAAACACCTGGAGGGACAGAGTTTGGACATCATTGTTCTAGAGAAACCCTTAGGTACAGAATTGTGTCCACTAGCTCTGCCACTGCCATAGTCTATTTGTTCTATGAAGGAAATTGTCATCAGAAGAGAGCTACTGCATATGAAACTATGATGTTTATCACACTATGCTCTTAAAGAGCTACTATTCCAGTGTGACTCCTCTAGCAGCCTCCTGTTGCATGCTGGGATTGGCAGTTTTAAGGAGCTGAACTTCTCTGCCTGAGAATTCTAAATACCCCTCCTTAAAACTGCCAATCCCAGCATGCAACAGGAGGCAGCTAGAGGAGTCACACTGGAATAGTATCTCTTTAAGAGCTCGTCTGATAAACACCTATGTCTGTGCAACTTTCTGTAGCTGAGAGAGGATGCAGGGACCAGAGTTAAGTGGCCTACAGGCCTTCTTGGACTGTGGATCCCTGCATTTATCCCCATGGGCTGTTCTGGCTAGGGTTGCTGGGATTTACAGTCCAACAATATCTGGAGGGCCATATGATTTCCACCCTTTGCAATGAATATGTTTAGATCAGGGGAATAGAGCTTTCTGCTTCTGTCTCACTGACCTTCCTTCTCCATTTCACTCATTTAAACATCTGAAACACAACACAGTCTTATGGATGTTTGATTCAAAGTCTCCTTGTATTCAATGGCCTTACTGCCTGGTGCTGTGGTTAGGAGTGCAGCCAAAGCTTGTTGTTTGATTGCTTCAGTTGATACTATGTACATCACTGTCATTCTGACCAAGAAACTGGTCTGGCAGTCTCACAGAGATAAAATTTCAGTTTGATCTAATTCTTTCATTTACTCTATTGCAAATAGAAATTAAGATTGCTTTGAACGTTTCAGGTTTCCTAACCATGTCCCCCCCCCCATCCCATCTAGTTTACAACAAAGCATGGTTCCTGGGTGAGATGCCCATTTGCACATGGAAATTTCCAAGGTAAAATGCAATTTATGTTTACAAATACTGTCTTATTTTCTTTATTAGATTAGATTTGAATTCTTCTCTTTCACACAGAAGCTTGTTTCCAAACAGCTTCTCTTGTAATGATAAAACTCATACATTTGTAACTGATTAATTGGATCACAGTGTATCAAATTTCTTAGTCTGTACCAGGAATGTGAACTTTTTTCTCTCTGGATGCTTTGGGGATTTCATATCCATTATCCCTTCTCATAAGCCGGTGCTAGCTAAAGACAATTGAAGTTGTAGTCTAGCAACCACTGAAAGACCACAAATTGCCCACCCCTACTTTATGCTTGTCATAAAATAATGGTTATGTCTGTATTTTTACAAGGAGGTTGAAAGTACCATAAACAATGAGGAAAAGTATCCCCTGAACTGCAGTATTTTCCATGTTCTAACATAGAACCTAACAAGAATAAAGTAACAATTGTGAAGCTAGTTTATTATGACAAGATCTAAAACCACTGCAACATTTTGTGGATTCTAAATGTGTGAAGGAACTATTCAGAACATGCAGTTTAGCATTGCCCCTAGATGGTAAGTCACAGGCCAGTTAAACCCCAGTCAACATATCATTACAGTCAGTCTGATGGGGGAATCTATGTACATACAGATGTATGTGTGTAGAAGTCCCTCCATAGGGAGCTACCTTTGTTAAAGTTCCCACTCAATGCAGTAGCAGTTGGTGGCTGCCATGTCAGATGCTGAATTCACTATGCTTTAAAGGCATTGCCCAAGGTGCTGAACCGACTTTGTGAATAGAGTTTAACACTTTGGACAGCTCCTTTCAAATTTGGACTCAGAATGAATTCACCTTTCTACTGACAAGAAGGCCACCAGCCCCAAAATGTATACATATCCTTTTCAGACTGATAGTGATTGTATATAGAGCAGGGGGAATGCCCAACACAGTTTCTAGGAGACAGAGCTACCTCACACTTTCTGGTTGGTCCTTTCCAGCATTTGGCACACATAATGACTGAACACATCTCTATATATATCTCTTTACACTTGAAGCAAAAATATAGCAATAGCTATAGCAATAGCAATAGTACTTACATTTCTATACCGCTTTATAGCGCCAAGCACTCTCAAAGAGGTTTACAGTGTGTTAAAACATGCCATCTAGAATCAGTGGGCATAGTTGCCAATAGATGGGTCAGCCAAAGTTTAGGAAAATAATATTTTAGATTATAACTCCATACTGATTCTGGGAATTGTAATCCCAACAGTAAACCTTTCAATCTTGAAGGAATTGAAGTCTTCTTATGTTTGTGTGATACCTCCAATTTCCAGAAACTCTTAACCTACAAGATTTTCAGAAGTGCAGTAGAGAGGCCAACAATCCTGCTGTTTTAACTTTCAAGAAAAGAGAGAAGGTACATTTCATAGCAAAGTAGGAAACATAATTGCTCAGTGTGAGCCAAGGCTGGAATGGACCATGCCTCAGTTAGCTGGTGACGTTAGTGCTATGTATGTGGGAATCAAAAGGGAAACATTTTAGGTAGGATTCATCCAAGTATAGCCCTGATATCTTTTGGGTTCCCATTTCTGGGACACACATATAACAAAAATGGAGAGAATTTTAAATATAGCCAGAGTAACCAGAACTGTATTATATGATTTGCAGTGAGGAAGAAAATTTTGAACTCACAAAAATATGATTTCTATAGCTGAAAAGAATTAGGAATGTGCTTTTTTTTTTTTTTTTTTGAGGGAAAGCTTTTAAAAGCTGGGAAAAAAATGCCATCCTATTAGGTGATTTTGACACTCGAACCAATACAGCAGTTTTACCATTTAGAGCAAGGGGCACATTTGCTGTCCTTACCCTGAACTGGCTAAAGTGTTTTGTATTAAAACAATTCAACAGCAGGATGGCAAGAAATACAGTCCTCCCTTTCAAATACAGTGGCCCCTCTCCTTATGCGGGGGATCCATTCTGGAATCCCCCCGCATAAGGGAAAATGCGCCTATGCTCGAGCCCCATAGGAAATAATGGGGTGCATGCATATGGCGGAGTGGCGCGTGTGCACCACAGGCATGCGCGCCATTGTTTTCCTCCCCAAGCGGCTTCCACGTAAGCTGGAAGCCTCATAAAATGCAACCACGCATGGTGTGGGTGCACTGTAGTTATCATCAAGCAGCCAAATTTGACTGGCTGTATGACACTGGACTGTCATCTCACTGACTATTCAATAAGTCAGTGAAATATTCAGATAAACTGTCAACGAGAAACTGCCTTTGTTTCAAAACAAATACTGGTGACAAGTAGCTACTGACCAGGCAGCCTTAAAGAAAATTGTCATCTGGAGTGAGATTAAGAAGTCATTTTAGGTCTCATGATATCATACTGATTTTTTTTTTTGGGGGGGGGCAGACATTCAGCACATGCTAAGTATATCTCTTCCTGGGTTCTGTGAGGCCAATTATAAATGAATATAGCAAACATAACCATAATTTAAGACCCATTTTTTAAAATAAGTACTACAATAAACTGTACACAGAGCTGAACACAAATAATTATCCCCAAAATTTCAAAGATCAAATGAAGTGCCAGTGGAGGACTTGATTGTAGTACTCTTCTACATATGCTGCTTGGCAGTAGTGCAACTTCAGATGCAACTTTAAAGCCCCAAATAGAAGATATGTAATAGGTACAAATGGATAATGGAAATTACACTATAATCACTTTACTCTTCTGTCCCCTTGTGAATACATAGTTGAAAATCCTATCACCTTATTCAGAGCTGAAAGGATTTAATCTTTATCCCTGGCAAATGCAGCTACATTTCGCTCCAACAATTCCTCTCTTTTTGAACTCAGATTCTCTTTTTGGGTCTCCCCAGACACTAGACCAAACCAGTAATTTACGAGGAGTTTTATTACTTATTTCTGTGGAGAAAGGAGCATTGGCACTCTTAAACCTGGGCTGCGGGTTAAGCTGGCAAGGATAGAAGAGTGGAGAAAGGTGATAGAATGGGATACCAGGATTGTGTGATCCTTTGGCAATACAATCAGCCCTCTGTATCCATGGATTTTTTGTTCACAGATTCAAGCATCCATGGCTTGAAAATATTTTAAAAATATATAAATTCCAAAAAGCAAACCTTGATTTATATAACGGATACCATTTTACTACACCACTGTATTTAACTGGACACGAGCATCTATGGATTTTGGTATCCACGGGGAGTCCTGGAACCAAACCCCAGCTGATACCAAGGGCTCACTGTATTTGGACTGGAAAGTAACTGGAAGCTGTTGTGTATAAGCATAACATGTTCATGACTGGATGGATACTTTTGGTCTGCACTCATCATTCCATCAGTTCAAGCATGATATTTGGAATAAGCTTTCACTGATTATTTTTCAATTCAAATAAGTTGTGAAGGGAAGCTATTGGAAATGTAAGGATGTGAGGGGTACAGATCATTGATAGAAATGAGGCTCATAGAAAGGAGTGTTGAGTTTAGAGCTGAAAGGGTTGTGCTCAAATCCTAGTTCACATGCAGACTGGTGCAGCAGTTTCACACAAGTACTTCATATCCATCTCACATCTAAAATAGTAACAATGATCTGCCTTGTGGCAAGGATAAATGAAATATGAACATTTTATTATCAGCTTTGAGATGCAATGATGAAAATGTCTATGGATCCAAAAAATATTAAAGGATGGTAATAGAAACACTGCCATTTGGATTAGGATCAGGTATCAACTGCATAAATTAATTTCGTCCTGTTTCAGCTTGGAAAATGAGACTTGCTGTGATGGAAGAACACACAGAAGTTTCCTTCATGTCAAACACGGAGGCACAGTTTGCAGTTCTTGTATGTCACAGGACTGAATCATCTTCATGCAACTCTACTGGAATACACCAGCCCATTTCAGTGGTTTGTACAACTTTCTATGGTAAAAATTTAAATTGTGTGCATGTGTGGGAATTGGGAGGCTTTGGAAGATTGGTAGGGTGCTTCGGGGGCACCAGAATGGGATCCCTGGATGTTTTGCAGCCAGCAAGCTTCATAGTGCCCACCACTCCTTTAGATGTCATTGGACTGTAACTTTCATTAGTACTTATCATTGGATGAAGTCCTCACCAGTCCTCACTAGCTGTGGCTGATCAAATTTTCAGTCCAGTAATATCAGGAATGCAATATGGCTCCTACCTTGCTCTGTATGAATATATCTAAACTTGAAGATACAGCTTTTTAAAGGTCAAAGTTTAATATTAGTCCCACCTCCCATCCTCTTCCAGTATGTTGGTGTTTTGATTTTTTTTTTTGTGAAATAGGAAATCAAAGAACAAGACCTCCATGTGTCATTCTGGAACTCATGATTTTCTGTACAACTACATGCTGGGAAATCATGTACATTTTTGGGTTGTAGAGTTCCCATCTTTGGTGTTCAAGCAGCTCTACCCACATCCTCTCATGGTGATTTCTTGGGAAATCATGTAGATTTTGGCCTGTAGAGTTCCCATCTTTGATGGTCAAGCAGTTTTTTTCCACATCCTCTTATGATGACCTAATAGTGAACAATTGTTTCCATTAACAAAATTCAAAGGAGGAACATCTTTCTTATAATAGTGTTGGGTGAAGTTATATGTATATATATATATGCACACCCACGTTTCTCCCTAAAGGGCTGATTGTCTAGAGATGGTTAATAAATCAATTTTCAATGTAGTTTTCAAATAGGAATAATGTAGTGAAGCTGAATGGTGTAGTGGTTTGAGTAATGGGCTAGAGTAATGGATACAAGGGCCTGAATTCCTGTTCAGCTATGGAAACCCACTAGGTGACCTTGGGCAAGTTAAAATTTCTCCGTCTCAGAAGAATGCAATGACAAACTTCCTCTGAATAAGTCTTGCTAAGAAAACTCAAGGATAGGTTCACTGTAAGTTAGAGTTGACATGAAGGCATAGAACAATCGTAATCTTTAGGTTTTTTACATGTTGTTGGACTACAAGTCCTAGCAGCTGAAGCCAGGATAGCCAGTGGTGAGGAATGCTGAGAGCTGCTGCTCAACAAAGTGTGAAGGACCACATGCTTCTCCTTCTAGTTTTCAAAAGGAAGCACAGAACAACTTGGGACCTGACTTCACACTGTATTACATACAACTGTGATTTACTGCTAAATTTGAATTGGTTATATAGGTGTTAAAAATGAAAACAAAAAGAAAAGCTCTTTTCCTAAATGAGAAGGAGAAAGTCAAAATAACAAAATAACTGTCAACCAGATTTTTGTAGATTGTGTTTCCTCTTATCTATATTGGAAATAAACATGTAGTTTACCAAGGTCTACAAGACCCTTCACCACCTGTGCTTTCTGAAGATGTATTACTGGTCTACTACAGCCAGCATGGTGAAAGGAATTATAAGCACTGTAATTCAATACATTTGGAAGACATCTGGTTGAGAAAGGCTGGTATAGTGGTTGAGAACAAGTGATATACAATGCACTGTCATGTTGACATGGGCACTTAATAACCTGCAGAAATCACAAGATTAGCCATTAGCTCTAATGGAAGAGGTGGCTCTTGAACCATGTCCCCAAATCTAGCCACCTCAAACTCTCATAATAAACAGTGGACAATAAATTCACCAATGATAACAGAAGAACTGGCACAGCATTAATTGAAGCTGCCCAATCAACACAATCACCTTCCCATAGAAAATAAAGAACTGTTTCTCAAGGGGGGAAATATACCTGTTTTTCACACAGAAACTTCCTTTAGTCCCACTGGACCTAATAGTGCTGAAGCTGCTTTATGGACATGCCATAAAAGGTGATTTCCATTAATGCAAACTATTGTGTTTTGTGAGACAGTAGAATGAACATCATAACCAAAAAAAGGAGAATATGAAATATCCTGACATCTCTGTTTTCTTGAGGCTGATTGTTTCTCATTTTACCATTTCTAGGGTGGCCTAAGGTCAATGTCTGTCAACATTTCAGGGAAAACATGTGGTTCTGACTTCTGCATTCAGGTACATCTTCTGTTTTTCATATTTACCTTCAGGCAGAATACAAATGGAAAACAGCAGGGGAAGTATCATCTCTTCCTCCTTCTTTGTTGCCTATGACTGTGGTGAAGCAGAAATCTGAAAACAACAGTATGAATTGTTTAAATATATTGTCATTAGCTCAAACAGCGCAGTTTAAAACTGTGGTCCTAATCAGGTACTACCTGACAAACAATCTGTGAGCATTAAACACCACAAACCTTTATAATCCCATCATCAAATGATTGTATCAACTACAATGAAACCTTGTTTGAAAGAGACAGAAAAGCCCATTTACAGCTATCTATTAGTGTTAAGACCTAAGCTGACAGATGCTGGGCAAGAACTGCAAAGGGCAATCATCAGAACATGGAAAAAATCCAGTCATCACATTTTTAATGGTCAAACTATAGTTAGCACATGCAGCATTGCAAGAAATTAAATTGATGTTATCTCCTGTCTAATCATTAGCTGTATTCCAAACCAAGAATGAACACTGTGAGACCTAACAGTGATCTGCCCAAGGTCATGGACTTCAATTTACATTTTCCAGATCTTCAGATCATTGAGTTCATCAGATATAATTACTATTGAACTATAATTGTTCCGCAAAAACCATTCTCACAGCTGCACTCCCAAGCAATGTCTGAAAATGCAGGCAGTAGGGTTGATTCCTGTCAACAAATGAGATTTCATCTTCCCCAAGAGCACTTTTTTGGAGGGTAAACCTATGGGTCTTAATTAGAACATTTTGGTGGGTTACAAACCGCCGCTTTGCGGTGGTCTCCCGGCGCTGCTCTTTGCTGCACAAGGGAGCCGCTGCTTGCAAACCGCGTGACTCCCTCATGGAGCAAAAAAGGAGCTCCAAAATGGAGCTCCTTCTCGCGGTGCGGCTATGACGTTGCGAAGCGCCGCTGGCGCACTCGCAGCGTCATAGCCACCGTGACACGTGCGGAAGCACAGCGTCCGCTATGTAAAAATAGCGGCAGACGTCTGGAACAGCCACTGTCATTTTTTACGCGCAGAGCGCGTATTAGGGTTAGGGAGGTGCACTAACGCACCTAGTACACGCTCTGCGCATACTTTCGTGCCTGTCTGTAACGGGCCGAACATTACCTATAATGTTTTACAGTGCACCCTTCTTTTTTGCGGGTGATCCTTTTCTTTAACTGTTTCATATTCACAATTGCTACTTAGTCACAATTGTGACACTATTGCCACTATTGTAACTGTCCCTGCAACCTGCTTTATCTGACATCAGTTGCATGAGAAGGAGATCCATTCTGCCTGTGACTGGAACATGTGTGAATGACATTTCTGTCAGGGTTCTTTGGGGTCAGACCAGCAGTGCTTACTTAGGGGCTCAACAAACCACCCCTTTGGAGTGGCCTGTAGCCACCCCTTTCATTGCCAGATCAGGGCCACAGCAACTACATGCTCTGCAAAAGGAAGCTGCAAAAAGCGGCTAGTTTTACCATGGAAAGGGCACCCTCTTTGCACCACAGAAAGGGCACCATGGCAGCTTTTGAACACTTCTTTGGCACACCATATGTAAGCACTGTGCCAAAGACTGGTAAGGCGGGTGGTGTGGGGATGGTGTGAGGGCAGAGTTGGGGTGGCTGTTGTGTGGATGCCACACTCCCACTCTGCCCTGAGGCCAGTGTATAATGCCGGTCTGTTGAGGGCCCATGTTACGCTTTAAGTATAACTGATCAGATGAAAAGTCTTTGACTGCATCCATCCTGCATCCATTTGCGTGCTTTCCATTATATGGACCTGTAGCAGAACTTGGTTTCTCTGGCCAGAAACCAAAGTGAAGCAAATATTCTGAAAATAACAAGAGCTAGTCATTGAACTTCCTATCATTTCTTTTTGCAGTCTTATTTATCTGTTTAAAATGTTTATACATCTCTTTTTAGGGTCAAATTCCTTCAACATATGTTTTTATCTATGTTAATGCAGAGAGCAGTGTCCTGCTAATCTTGCTGATTTGTGGTGCAATCCTCTACACAGTTACCAAGGAGTAAATCCCAGTGAATTTAATAAAATTAATTTCTGAGTAGACATGACAGGCATATGCTTTTTGTTCCTAAATCTTATAAAAATCAGTTGGATTATCTGCAATGAAAAGCAGTTCCAGAGAATATTGTTTTCTGGGCTTGGTTTAAAACTATTGTACTGTATACTGTTGAAAAGAGACAGAAAAACTGATTAAAAAGTCTAAGCCTTGCAGATTATTGTTCCTGACACAAATATAAATGCAATACATCTAAACAGCACATTTCCTAACAAGATACACTTGCTTTTTAATCTTTGGATATGAGTTTAAAACAAACCTTGATTAACTATTCTGTAATGATTACTTCAAAGGCAAATAACATTTTCTTTTTTTAACAAGGGATGGAGAACAGATGTGGACTATTCTATCCATTCATACATCTGTGATTTACCCTGCGGTAAGTGCTGATAATATACACCTGTATCTTAAAAACATAGTATAATTGGGTAAACAGAATGGATTTGGGAGGCCAGCATGGTACTTTGATCATCATTTTGTCTGAAGATTTAGACTTTACATCTAAATTTAGGTTTAAGATGGGGGCTTCCATATGTTTGCATCCAGAGTGTGTGGGACCAGCACTGGGATCACAGTGAAAATGGTATATTCATTTGTGCTTCCATGATTAGTGTATATGCTGCTGCTGAGATGTCCATAGTGGTACCAACATGAAGCAGTGTTTCTGCCATCACAAACACCTCAGTCATCAGGTATACATTACCTGAGAGGAAGCATTGGCTCAAACAGATAGCATCTGCACATAAACAAGCATGGCCTGGTCACAAATATGGAGCAGGCCAAGAATGATCAAAGTAAATCCATGCAGATCTCTTTCACTTGGAAATGTCAACTGCTTGCTGAAAATGGGGGTACAAAAAACTCAGACAAGTAAACAAATTATAGCACTGTGATGTGAATTACAATATTAGAGTCCTTACTCCTGGCTGGTTGAACTAAAGGCAAAAAGAGTAAAAGTTGCTTGTGGGTGTGGACGAGCCTTGATAGACTGGTTTGACCCAAGAATCATATAGTGCTTAGTTCCACTTACCTTTCTCCCATTCTGGTAGATTAGGAAGGGGGAAATCCTTTTTTTTTGGGGGGGGGGGGACACAAAAGAAAGAACATAATATCCAAAGTCTCTTCAGATTCCCATGTAAGGAAGAAAAGATTTAATAGGACAAAGGAAGTCCAGTGATGTTAGATGAGTGGGTCATGTTCTTGGTGAAGTGAAAAGTTAGTTTGAGGGGGTTCATAACCAACTTGTTCTGGGGGATTGTGACTTGTGAATAGAGCTAGACATTCATAGGATTTATACTTCTAATGAAGGGGCTTTAGTGGAACTTGTGTTTAGAGGAATAAAACACAATTTCAGGTGGAAATCAAGTCAGTGAGCAAACTGGAACAAAAACAATTTGTAACAGGTGAAGTGATGTACACATTGTAACAACTATCCTTGAGAACCAACTGCAAAACTGCTATCTTAAGTTCTGTCTGTAAATAAAAATTATTTTTCTTTTTGTTCACAAAGGGGTGGCTTGAAGTGATGCATATGGAATAACATCAAAATCATGCTACCAAGAATATTAAAACACTTAATAGAGAAGGATACTGGGAGCCCATCCTTAAGTCATTTAGTAAAAGGATGTATTTAGGAAAGAACTAGGACCAGTAGCAGGATCGAGGGTTGAAGAGGTAGTTCTGAGGGAAGAGAAGCCTCAAACTATATCTTGTACGACAGGAGAAGAATCCTGTGTAACTCAATGGTTACAGCCTGTATTTCTGTTTTCACCTATTTTATTTGGCACTACCAAGATACAAGGTAATCACTACACCTAATGTTCTAATAAAAGGAACCCAGGTATTAACAGGAATGCTTATTCTCAGATGTATGTGTTGAATACTAAAAGCAGACTTTCCCCCCACAGCTTCTTCTACTCAGCAAGCAGAAGTTTATGAAAATTCGTTCACTATCTTGTCTATAATAGCATTGCTTGCTATACTTGTGACTATGACGGCTCTCCTTGGACACAAGCTTTTATCAGGTACAACAAAACATAATAATTAGATATTGAATGAATTCACATAAATTCACATTTTGGCAGTGACAGATGTAAAGAAAGCATGCACAACTTTGAGAGAAGGTTTAAAAAGGATGGTGCAGTGTGTTTATTATAATAAACAAATAATAAAAAAGGAGATTGCTGATGAAGGTTTCTGGCTCTGAAAGATCCGTGAATACTCCAGTCTGATTCAGAATGACTTGGACTTTATCAGGAGAATTGTCACACAGATGGGACTGTGACCTGCAACAGTGCCTTTTATGGTTCCACGGTAATATTCAAAATACATTGCATTGTGGAGATTACGGGTACACTTTATGAAAATAAGTGGTTTTTATGACACCGTCATGCAAGTTCCCCTTGAAACATTACAATGATCGCATGAGCCACTTTGTCATCTACCTGCTAGAGTTTCAAATAATCTCTGGAGCAATTCTCTGTTCAAAAATGCTCTTTGTTCTAAATTGCTCTGTAACTATGTTTGTTGTGTGAAGCCTATTTATAGTATGCTTTATTATGTTTCAATAACACAGTAAAACTTGTGGCATATGAAGCAAGAGGAAGTAGATGATTACCATCTGATGGTATCTCCCTGCTGTAAATTTTCAATTAAACAAAGGAAGTGTCAGAGAAAGACAACTATCTCCATCTGTAGAAGTCCTACGCTTTGTCAGGTGTTGTGTGACGTATGAGATCTACAGTCTTAGCCATTTGCAACAGAGAACAAATATGCTTAGTCAGTGTTACGTGGATCAAAACACCCTTGGTTTTATTGAAGTAGTTAAGAAAGCATACATACATATTCATAAACAACTAAAGGGAGTGTGATTCTAAAGATGATTTTATGACAGCTGGTGGTGTAACCTATAGACTGACTGACAGAAGCCAGGCAAAGTTACAAATTATATCTAATATATCTTAACTCCTTTGGATTCACTTCATTTCCACTAATTCTGAGTTTATAGAAAATTTTGAAGGACAGTACATTTCCAAACATAAACAAAATCTCATCCTTTTTCTATAGCCCAAATGATCAAGAACAGTTTTGAACACCTTCAATATCTTTGCCAGGCAGCAATTTGTGATGAACTCTGGTTTTGATTAAAGAATAGATTTTTTATTAAATAATATATTTTGTCCAAAATATTCAACAACCTATAAGCCTTTCAGCAAACTAGAAATGTGTGGCAGGCAGTTGTGTCAAGGCGGGAGTGATGTATTGGTGGTTCTAATGCCTTTTCTATTCAAAATAGTCCAGTTTCATAGTGCAGTTCCATTTGCAACAGGGAACAAATATGCTCTGTAACTATGATTGTTGTGTAAAGTATTTATTCCCCATTTTGTCTTTCTCCTCTTTCTTGCTTACTTGGCAGAGCATTAAGAGTAAGTAATAGGAATAGTAATAGTAAGACATCAGCTAACAGATTGGCATATACAGTCGACCCCTGATGTTCATGGGGATTAGGGTCACAAGACCCCTCATGAAAGTCAAAATTTGTGAATAAAGTTGGGGGGAAGCAGTGCATGTGTGCATGTCCCCATCTCCCTTCCAAAGCTTCAAACAGCTCTAGCAAGCTTTCTGAGGCGCTAGAAAGGCAGGGGAAGGCGCACTCTGGGAAGCTAACTGAAGCCTTGGAATGGCAGGAAGGAGAGTGTTTTTGCTTTCCCCAAACCCTTTTCCAAAGCAAGAGAGCTGTCTTTCCCCAGGCAGCTCCCTGTGCTGGAAAAGGATGAGGGATTATTATCCCCAAACCCCTTCTCAAGGCAGGGAGCTGCTTGGGGAAAGAGGCAGCTCTCCATGCTGGAAAGGAGTGGGATTGGAGTGCACACTCTTCCCAGCTTCTCCCTCCTGGGCTTTTTTTTCTCCCCAGGGGAAAAGCCCAGGAGGGATGAGAGGGAGGAATGTGTGCACAGCGGCCTTAACCTTGCAAATAATCGAAACCACAAGTGTCAAAGCCACAAATGTTGAGAGATGACTGTAATTAGAATTGGGGATCCTTCATGCCTTCTTGGATGGATTATACATGAGGATACTACTTTCTTTAGGGTCACCATAAATCATGACTTGAAGGTACACAACAACAACAGTTTAATCTAGAATGAATGTATTGCACACATCCAAGCTGCCATTGAGTGTTCCACTTGTCTGATTCACTAGGATGACTGAAATCACTGTATTTTTATAATACAAAAGCGAATTTAATAGGATTCTGTTATGGATCCTATATCAAGCAGACTCTTGGATGTAGCTCAATTACATGCCACTCCAAAACACACTCATAAAATTATCCTACAGCTTTTTGGCTATCAGTTTTTCTCTGAGTTTGTCATGGAGTAGAAAGGAAGCAGCAGAAATGAAGTTGATCTGTTACTGTAGAATCAGTACATCCATGGCCAGATTTATGGCTACTCCTCCTCACAGCTACTTCAGGTTATATGGGGAATCTCCTCTTCCTGATCCCCTGTTGAGAACAGGATCAAGCACCTGGATGGCTTCTGTACATCCTGAAGTAACTTCAGGAAGAACGTTTTCTCCCAGGCCACCCTTGGTGTAGAGCAGAAGAGGGCAGTTGTCAGAGGCTAGGGAGCTGCATTAGCCCCTAGGAGAGCCTGGAGAGCTACGTCCCACCTACCTCAAGCAAAAATCCAATATTCACCCCATGCCTTCTGGGAGTATGGGAGAGATTTCCTTTACTTTTGGAGCCATTATGGTCTCAAGAGAGCTGGGTGTTGTTTTTTTTGTTTTTTTGTTGTTGTAACAAAAAGTCTGGGGACAAAATCATTGCAAAACTGCCCCCACCCCCCTGAGGGACACAAGTGGCCTTGGGCATGCCTGTGAACTATGAGCTACCCCTAGTATAGAGAGTGACAGACTGAGGGGCTTGACAGACCGCTCTGAAAGGGAGGGCTGGAGCTGCCCATTTTTGCACCTGAGGGAGGCCACAGCAGCCAAACTGCATGGCCTCCTTCTGCAGCAAAAATAATCTGCTAAAAATGGGTTCTTTTTGCGGCGCACACTGTGGTACATCGATGATGCAAGTGTGGTGCTGTGATGTGCAGATACGGCACCATGCTTGCATCATCATGGCAGTCCTTGTATGGATTGGAGGCCGCCATGATGATGCATGAGGGTTCGGGAGCGTGTGGACACTGCGCACTCCCAAACTCTAGAATCGGCGTCAGGACAGCACTTCCCGCCTGTTTGTACCAGGCTTAGGACAGGGAAAAAACACCAGGTTCATGTCACTACTCAGTCAAGAACTGCATCAAGTGACCATTGAGTAGTCACCATCCTTCCACTTCCTTGAGAGGCTTGCTGTGAAGATAAAACAGCAAGAGGAGAGATCTGGGAAAACTGGTCTGAATTCTTTCAAGGAAGTATGATGTATAACTAAATCACTTAAGCAGGGTATTAATTAATTGATTATCTTTGTTTTGCAGTTTCTCGTAGGAAGAGAATCGAAGAGAAAAGCATAGCACACAACAAAATACAGAGGTGGGCATGTGTTCTTTTGATATAGCCACTTGTCATTCTGTCAACTCAACCTTTTGAAGCTGAAACGCTGATTTATAAATCAGTATTTGTAAATCAAATATGAATTTATGAGCAATACAATTCTTCTAGAATTTGGGACAGATTTTAAGAGTTTCATAACTTTCTAGTTAAATTCAGAGAGGCAAAAGTGCAGCCAGTTTATGAATATAAACTAAGAGCAATTAAAGAAAAAATTGGAATTTGAGATCTTATTTATGAGTGGAGTCAAATAATTGTATCAGCTGTACACATGAAATAGTGTCTAAAATAGCATTTTGTGATTGCAGTCACATCTCTGACTGTAGATAATTTGCCCTGTGTGAAATAATGTATGAGATAATACCATTCATTCTCAGGTAGAAATATTCTGAAGACAAAGTTGAAGCAGAAGCCTTTTATTTAGTTTTTGCCTTGATAGAATGTCACAAATAAGAACTGTAGATATTCTTTGAGAATGCTGTGAGAAAAATAATGGAGTTGATTCAAGCGATAAATTCTCTTAAATTTATGTCTTTAAAGTTTTTGACATTGCTTAAAGTAGAAAGATACCTAGCCATTTTGAGACAAAAACTGGATTCTTTAATTCTCTATGAGCTTGTTGACTTTGGGTGTATCCACAC
>NC_056526.1:76121245-76169879 GCF_019175285.1 Sceloporus undulatus
TACAGAATAATAATAATAATAATAATAATAATAATAATAATAATAATAATAATAATAATATAATTTATTTATTTGTATCCCGCCCCTCTGAGAACAATCGGGGCGGCTAACAAAGTTAAAAATATAAAACATATAAAATCCCTGGTACCCTCCCCTCCTTAAAAAAGTATTAAATCCAATGCAATATTTAAAAAACAGAACAAAAAACAACAAACAAACAAACATACAAGTTAAAAACTGACCAGAAGGTCAACAGAATTAAAACAGTTTGATACTAATTTAACTGCTATGATCTATCCTACAGAATTCTGGGATTTGTAATTTTTAGGGCTCTTTCACAGACCAGGCTGAATACCTCACCAAACTCCAAATCCCAGGCTTCTTTGGGATAGAGTCATGGTAGTTAAAGTGGTGTCAAGCTGCTTTAATTCAGCAGTGTGGATACATCCTTTTGTTATATTTGTTAAATAAATCATCACTTAACTCCAGGAAATCATTCTATATTTTACATAAAGGCATTAGTCTTTTAACAGAGTCAGAGAAAATTTACATTATGATCTTTTATGAGAATTGCAGGACTTGATGCATGAAGCATACAGTAAAAAAAGACTGGCTTCCTAAGAGCAGATAAAATTCTGAAATCATCCAAAATCCACTACTTTGCATATTGTGACAGCAAGATGATCATGATGAGAACAGCTTCTCAGATAGAAAGTAGTGGAAGCCCTAATGCAGCACCAATATGTTCTTTTTCTATTATTTGAACAATAAATATGGAACAACTGAAACTCAAAGAGTCATTTCAGGGCACCAGGAAAGTACCGAACATTCTCTTCATCTGAAGACAGATAAACTAAATTGTTCAGAAAAGCTTTTTTTCCCAATACTTAGCCAAGCTAGTTGATGGAGTCTCCTTGTTTGTGAATAAAATAAAAGAAGGTCCAACATCAAAAAATGTGCCTTTCTTATCTAGTCCTTTAACTCTGGCACTACACCCCTGTGGAATCTCTTACTGATCTACAGTAGATCTACTAGTTATAGTGATTTTGCTCTACATTTCACTTGTCACTGATTTAAACTATCTCCTGTGACTTGTTGAGCTATTCCATTTGTACTGCAGGGAGACACACATGTCTGGAGTACCTCCTATGGGGAATTTCCCATTGGTCAAATTAATACAAAATAAAATTCCTTCTTTCAAACACTGATAGAAATGTTATTGAAAGAGTGGTTTCTTTTATCTTTATGGTAACATGTCAAAGTGATTTTCTTCACAAGATTTTAATGACAAATGACAAATATTTTTATTAATGCATTATTTTTGTAATCAAAAAGTTATGAAAGTTATAGTGATGGTCTGGTGACTGGTGCTAATCCCCGAGTCATCTCTTACAGGGAACTTCTAGGGGTGTGTCCCTACTATGATTTAAAACAAATCACTGGTTGGATTATATGATTGTCATTCCCATTAGACTGATTTCTATTACGATAAAGCGAGGCAAATGCAAAAAAAACCTGTTTCCCCAGACATCAGTTTCCTAGTAGTTCTTTTGAAAAGAATTAATTCTGAAGCGTGTTCAACAAGTGGAAATGACAGATCTGAATCACATCATTCTGGAGGAGAGGGACTAATGGCAGAGGGGTGTTTACCATCCTTCCTCAGTTTTTGGTAGATCCCCCCCCCCCAGTGCTGTCTTTGTGCTTGTGGTCTGACCTATGGGCACATGAAAATAAAATTGATAGAAGATTCAATTCATTGATTTTGCAGCTACTTGTGATCAGTGAGGCAAGTAGTTGCAAAACCATTGAATCAAATCTTCTATCAATTTTTTTAAATTCATGGGATTGCTATAAGTCAACAAGTGACTTGAAGGCACATATGCGCACACACAGCTATTGCCAGATGAATATCTTACAGGCACAACAACATGGGCCAGTGAAAATAGTTGGCAGCTATAGATCTTGGTAATGCACACTTCTCTTTTCAAAGTATGAACCTATCTCATGTCTCTTATTTCCTCCTCAGAGTGAAGAACGCTCAGTCTTTGCATTGATGAAGGAAAGCAAAGAATTTAGCAGAATTTCCAACTCTACATCAACCTTCTCAGGCGACTGGAACACTTTCCCATTGCAAACTGGTATTTTTGTGAATAGTTCTCACATACCAGCAATCCTTATTGACTTCAGCAAGTCTACCCATAAGATCATGTTTTTACAGAGCAAATTCCATCATAGAATGAGAATTCTTCAATGTGGTGCCTTCTAGATGTGTAATGACTACAAACCCCATCATCTCCATCCCTGAATGGAAAAAAAAACCACCACTCTTGTCAATTTGTTCTTAAGTGCCCTTTAGATGTTGTAGCATGTACTGTAAGAGCTGGTTCTTCATGGTTTCATCCCACGGTGTGCTCCTGCAAGCACCTGAAGGCCTGCAACTTCTATCGTGTAAGGATAGCCTAGATCTTTCTGTAGAATGAACAGCACTCTCTCTCTCACCTAATGGGTTGTCAACGCAAAGGGAAAGAGGTCTGCAATCATCTCTGACCACATAGTTGTTGTGTACTTTGTAGCAATGCCATGGGTGGAGTCAATGGGGAAGCAGCTCCTTAGTGGTACTGTTATGTGTAAGATGTACTTAAGAGATGCCACTGTGTACAGTTGCTCAGTATGCTGAGCCTTGCTTTTGAAGAGCATTTCATTTATAATATGTCTGTTTTGTAAAAACCTTAGGTCGTCCATGGAGTTGCTGATACATTTTGTATCAACTTAAAAAAATGTTCTTTTTGTAGTGCTTTTCTATGATTTGATACTTTTTAAAAAAACTTTTATGAACAGAAATCTAAACCTCAGTTCAAATCTTAAGCGTACTGACCAGGAAACGAGTTCAGTTCAATTCTCTTGGGACTCATGTTTAATTAAGGGTGTTCATTCTTTGTTCTTATCCACAAATCAGTGAGAGTCTGTTACAGATGTACTTGTGATGGTCCTAGCATCTAAGCTACTCTTTTAAGGTCCCTGATACCAGTACCTTCCAGTGCCCAGAAATATTGTGCCATTCTGCAGTGACTACATGCCATCTTGGTCTTTTGCCCATCCTTCCGCCTTAAATCCAAATTAGAATCCTGCTGTCTGTGTTTTGTGAAGGGGAGGCAGAGAAGCAAAAATCAGTGAAAGTAAGGAGAATGAAGTCCAATATAAACAATACCTCAGAACATTTTAAAATTATTGGCACACCTTCTTTGGGCAAAACAGCATTGTGATCCATGTGTGGCCCAAGGGCTGCATGTTTTTCACTCCTGCCTTGTACTCAAACTAATTTTCCTTCCAGAAACAAATTAGGCTGTAGTCCTATACACATTTATAGGGGAATATGTACCATTCAACATAATAGAACTTATTTTTGAGTATACATGAGCAGGAGGGCTGGGCTGGAAGGCCCTCTGTGATTCTATGATTTGTTGTTGTTGCTGTTGGGTGTCTTCAAGTCATTTCTGACTTATGGTGACACTAAGAGAAAGCTGTCATTGGGTTTCTTGGCAAGATTTCTTCAGATGGGACTTGCCATTACTTTTCTCTGAGGCAAAGAAAGTGACATTTGCCCAAAGTTACAGAACTCGCAGAGGTGTGCATAGATACAATTCCATGCAAAAAAATGCAAAAAAAAGTGTGAACTACTAAACTGGAATGCGTGAGTGAGATTATTTGCATAGTCACACTAAAAAAAAAGTCTCAATAACCCCTCAGTCCAACACAAACCACTACTTTACACTGGCTCTCTATGATAGGATTGCACAGTTTATAACTTTCTTGAGTTAATGTGACCTAATCTAATGTAACATAATAATATGCAGGGACTCTATTTTATTTAGGACTTTCTCCCCATAAAATTGGAGAGTCAAGGAAAGGAAAAGAAAGAATGGTAGCAACATATTGAATTTGGTCAATATTTTAGAAACGATCTTTGGATAAGTGTGGTAGCAGTGAGATGCAAAAAGCGGGGGTCAGCAAGGTGGAAAGATGGCAGAAAGATGGTATCAGAGATAAATATAGGGACACTTTAAGAACAACTTAGAAAAATTGCACTTTGGACTACAACTGGCTGCAGTCCATTTGACTGTATCTGTGGCATGGGCATGTCTATGCTAGCCAGGGGATTGTGGGCCAAGAAAGTAACTTTTACAAAGTCTGGATTTAAGGTAATATGGATGCCAGGGAAATAATTTCTAGCTGTGACAAAGTATCCAAATGGGGGAGATTAGCGTGTGAGAATGATTTTTATTAGAAATCTGAAGGATTTTTTTTAAAAAAAATCTTTTATGTACCACTGCCATTATTTACACTTACAAATGACAATCATACCATGAACTCTACAAAAATACAAATGTTTGTCATTTCTTTCTTTCTGTGCAGTCCAAATTCCTGTCAAACATTCTTTATTTCTGATGTGTAGCAAGGAGTGAATGTTAATAGGCATGAAAATGGCAGAGACTGAAACCATGTGGGAATAGTTAATTTACTCAGGGAGATGTTTACATAGGGGCCTAGAAAGGATGAAAGCAGATGAAGAGTATGAGCGTCCTAGCAACAAAGAAGTCTCTTCCATCTGTATGAAATTTCGTCTCCATTGTTTCAGAGGGCACATTTTGGAGAAATGTGTAAAATCTATGGCATATTGATGCTGTTGAAACACATGTTGCCTTGTTCTTATGGAAACTGAATGTTTAAATATGAGTGGACAAAATTTACATGTACTGATGTTGCTTATGAAGAGGTGGACCCAATGCTGCACCTAGGCTGTTGACTGGGGCTGGTTGAAGTCTCCTTTTGAAACAACGTAGCTGGTTACCCATCCGCTTCCAAGCATAATTCAAAGTGCTGGACCCTGCATGGAACTTATCTCCTGATATAAGTGGGCCCAAGCTGAAAGATCTTTCCAGGAGGACTCTCTCTCAGTCCATCAATTTCACAGGTGCAGTTGGTGAGGACATGGGAAGAGAGCCTTCTCAGCGTCTGCTCAGTGGGTGCATCTGCACTGTAGAAAGAATGCAGTATGACACCACTGTAAGTGTTGTAACTCCATCCTATGGAATCCTGGGATCTATACTTTTACAAAATGTGTACCCTTCTCTGCCAAAGAGTGCTGGTGCCTCACCAAACTACAGATGCCAGGATTCTGTAGGATGCAGCCATGGCTCTTAAAGTGGTATCAAACTGCATTGTTTCTATAGTGTAGATGCACCTCCAGAATGTAGAAGTTTCTTTTATGGGAAGTTTGGTTAGCCCCTTCCCTGCTCTTTTTCCACCAACAGAATAAGACCTTTTTGTTTAGGCAGGCTTTGACTGATTTTAGTGCTATGGCAAAGTCATGTTCAAAGAGGTGTCCATTTTATTTTGTATGTTTTTAATTATACTTCAAATGTATTTTAAAACTATTTTAAACTATGCATTATTAATAGAATTGATGTTTAATTTTGTATACCTTTTGTAATAGTATATTTGAGCTAAAATTTTATTTAAAATTTTGTAAAGTGCCTTGGGTTCTTTGGCAGAGAAAGATGGTATATAAATGGAATGAATGACTGAGAGATGAATAAATAGACCTATCTCTTGACATGTGACAGCATGAATTGGAAAACGCCGACAACTGATTTTCATAAAACACTAAACTGGACAGAAAGAAAGGGGATGTGCTGAAGTGCAAGCAGAAGGAAGGCAACTGCACAGTGCAACAGAAATAGAAAAATAGGTAAAGCCAAGAGTTATAAGACAGGTCATTTACAATTTGATTCTTATCTTGTGAGGTTTAACACTGACCTGAAATCAGGTGTGGATGAGGGCAGGACTGGGTTGAGGGTACACAGATTCCCATTGTGACTTTGAATGCTAGATGGTTAGGTTTGTAAACTAGAGTTTTCAAAAGTTACTAAAGCAGAATGGGAGAGAGTCAAAATAAAGGGGCATTGCCTCTGCAAATAAGAATTCTGTCCCTCCCCCATGAAATTTTCTTTCAGTCCAAAATTTCTGGCAGTCACTTAACATCTCAGGCCAGCATTTATAAATACAGAAAAGGGGTATGCAAAGTTACCGTGTTAACACAGCAAAGATAAGAGTTCGAAAATGTGAATGATTTTCCATGTCTCACACTCTGCACTGCTTGATATATGGGGAATGCAGATTGTAGGGGCAGAATTCATATTTTGGGAGCAGTGCCCTTATTTTGTAACACATACCCCCGGTAGATGCACTCTAACAGAACCCTGGAAAGCTATTTGGGCTACACTTCTCAAAATCTCTCAAGATAGCACGGTCCCAGGGATTCTGGGACCTATAGTCCAAAAACACATTTTGCAAGCTCTGTTTTAAATAGGTTTGAGGGTGTCGGGGAGAGGCTACAAACATAGAACAAAGCTCTCCTCTTCAGGTGTTTTCCCTCAATATTTGCTTGGTAGCAGTGTTGGTGGGGCTTGTGGATGTGATCCCATTTCTCTCCTTGAACAATTGTTCATCACGTAAGATTCACCATCTAAGCAGCATACTCTTCAACATTTCACAGATGAAAATTGGATCATGTGGCCGAGCAATTTCTGTGATCAAGATGGCAAAAATGAAGATAAACATATACAAGCTAGGAGCAGGTGGTGCAGTTTGCTTTTGTCTGAATTTACAGAGAAGTGCAAGAATCCACCCCTTCCTGTCTTCTTCTGCCTACTGAATTAATTGGTTGCAAACTACTTTTGTATTTTGAACTCCTTTCGTAGTTCGGTAAAAAGAGTACCCAGCTTGTTGGGGGCAACTGGCTTACAGACTGTAAACTGCTTAGGGAGTGCTGAGCACACTGAGAAGCGGTATAGAAATGTACATGCTATTGCTATGCTAAGGCTAAAACATGACAATGAAGAGGAGCAGCATGGAGACCAGGCCTTCCTGGTGTTTCCCTGGCTCAGTGGCATCACTTGTGTGTGTGGTGGTACAACCCACACTGGGTGACACCCCAGAAGTTGGCCCTCCCCAATCTGGGTGTGTGTGTGTGTGCTTCCTGAGGAGAATGATGCTGGGGCCCTGAAGGAGAGGGCCAAGTGTGGCCCTTCCAGCCTGGGAGAGCAGCCCGCAGAAAGTGCTGCCTCATTTTGAGTTCAGAAGCTCTGCCCCCTAAACGGGATGGCACTAGGGGGCAGGGACACCACTGCTCTGACCTCCCCTCCCAGAACATGGATGAGATAGCCATTGAACTCACCGGGCTGTGCTTCCCATGCCTATGTGAATATTTATTTGCTGGTGGATGTAGAGCCATCATGTCCATTATGAGAAGGTGAGACTCATACCTTGTGTACATTTCATTTAATTATGCTGACCACTCTCATTATACACAAGTCAATCCAACTCAAAATGTCTGTCAAGGGGTCTGTAAGAGACTTGCCTTAAAGCACTAGGATAAAGATTTAAGTGACTAAACTATGGACCCTATTGCATGGGGTTAAAAGAGAGGCAGCCAGTTCCTATCACATATAAATCACCACCAAATCAATGTGAAGTCAAAGGCTTTCATGACTGGCATCCATAGTTTCTTGTGGATTTTTTGGGCTATGTGGCCATGTTCTAGAATATCCCTGATGTTATGCCAGCATCTGTGGCTGGCATATATGTGTGATAGGAACTGGCTGCCTCCTGAATTAGCACTGGATTCAGGAAAAGTAAGCCGCTCTTTTAACTCCATGCAATAGGGTCATATATTTGGTAGCATGTTTGCTGAAGTGCTTATTGTAACTGTTCAGTTATAGTGTAGCTGTGAACACAGGAACCTGGCTTACAAGCAGACCTCTTCTACTCTGGCCAACAGTGGTTTTCCAAGGTCTTGTATTGTGTCTGATAGTTCCTTCTGAGAAGAATACAGATATTTGAAATCTGCTGGAAAATTGGATAAACGTATTGTAAATAAACCTTCTTCCAGTTAATTTTCAAAGATCCTCTTTTCAAAGGCACAAAGCAACACATGTGACACTTCCATGCTTAATTTATGAGTTTCCCTCACATTTGGAATGCTTTGACATCTCTTTCTGTGGAAATTCAAGTCCAGATGGCCCAAGTTTAAACCCAACTCAGCAGTGATGTTAGAGCGCATTCTCATATATGATTGCCAACTCACACCCTACCCCTCAAAAATACCTCCAGCAACACAAAACTCCTGCTTTTATACTGTAGAGTATGAAATGCAGAAAATTATAGCTGAAACTCCCCCTGACCCCTACTATGGAGATAAGTGTGAGCTGCTGATGACTGCAAAGCATTAAGCAGCACAGGAGTGAGGGTTAGCAATAACAACAATTGGCAACCATTCATGCCTTCTTAGGAAGGTTGCATCGATCAACTCTCTCTCTGTGTGTGAAAAAGCTTTTTTAGAGTAAGTTGCAGATTTGGTAAGGAAGGATTTTCACTAGGACTGTGGTGTTGAAGTAAAGGGTTAACCCACTCTCCACCCCACAGTAGATTGGTCCCAATCCACTTTGCCTCCCTAAGTGCAGCCCACGCACACAAAAGATGCAAATAAAAACCATGCACTTCACATAAGACATATTTTGGCCCTGAGGCAACACAGCATGAAACACTCCTCTTTCACTCTTGCTTCATTATTACACTGTAACTTGAGTCACTGGATGATCTGGCTTGTGTGTTTATTACCCATCGTCACATCACGAAATCCAAAATGTTGATCTGATGGCATGTCTGTAGACTTCCTGAATGGATAATCAAATCCAGAACCACCATTACATTAAATGCTCATTAAAAGTCTTAAAAACAGCAGGTTTCCCCTACAGCATCCTAATTTCCTACATCAGAAAGGGGTGAGGTTCAAGGCAAAGAATGTGGCTTGCTTTGGGTTATAATTTGTAACAGAGCTGCAAATCCACTGGTCACCTCTCTTCAGCACTTGTGAAGAAGTGATAGGTAAAGCAAATACAGTTATTTCTTCAAGCAAAGCCATAATTTTTTCCCTTGAGGTGACCAGAAGTGATGCAATATCACTTCTGGTTCCAATTATAAATGATGATGATAATAACAACACCAGTACCAACTGTTGACTAAAATCTGATTTTTTTTCCTTTTAGGCTTTATTGTTTAGGCTTTTTGTGGGTATGCATGAGGGGCAAACAGAACATGATCACTCATATTTTGTGATGATTTGGGGAGTTACTAAGGCTGAAAAATCTTTTACTTTTGGGCTGGTGGTGGTTGTGGGAGTTTCACTACTTTCCTGAAAATACGCAGTGAAGAGCCAGACTCTGCATGTGGTCCAGGCTGTCTTACACCAAGTGACCTCTGTGTACTCTGCAGCTCTGGAATCTCTTTACATGCATAATTGTAGCCATGCTTTTTCTAATCATTTAAAAATGTGTCTCAAATTATCATGCTCGCATATGTGCTTTCACAACTTGAGACGGTTATGAAAAACTGGTTTCTGAGAAGCTCTCATACATTCAGTAACAGCGTTCCTGTCTAGCTGTGTACTACAAGGATACATTTTCAAGTAGATGTTTATTGTGAGCTAAGTCATGATTTTGTCTGTGGAAATAAACAATATGGAATAGACATCTTCCCCAAATTAAACAACTTGTTTGGACACAGGCAGTCTAGTCTTTGCCTATGAACTCTTTCAAAGTATGAACTTGCTGAAAAAATCCAGGGCCAAAAACACACACACCTTGGTCTGAAGCCATCGTAGTGTGTTTGGTGCTCAGTAAGGAGAAACATTCTCTTTCATGGGTTACTGAGATTAATATACAATGGGAGGAATAGCTTTTTGTTGGGTTTTCGGGCTATATGGCCATGTTTATTCCTCTTCTAGAATAAACTCTAGGAATAAGCTCTTCTAGAACATGGCCACATAGCCCGAAAAACCCACAACAAACTATGGATGCTGGCCATGAAAACCTTCAACTTCAAAATGTGGGGAATGTTTGAACACCCCAAAAGATACACAGTCTCCTTCAAAGAAATTGAAACTGAACTGAATTATTAATGATTTTCCTAAGTACCACTAGGTGTTACAGTTAGTCATGATCTTAAGTTAGATGCAAAGATAATATTTGTCACGAAATAACCAGATGACCTGTGCAGCTTTTGGGACTCTGTTCAAGGATTAACTGTTGATGGACAACTTTAAGGACACTTCTCTCCCTCTTCAGCATCCTTTACCTTTAGTCCAGACATGGACTGGATAATCCTTGAAGCAGATAATATCTACAAATAGAGAGCTGTGCTCTGATCTTTCTCTCTTTTAAAAAGATTGCCTTCATGAAGTAGGACACATGCCCTTCCACCCCCAAACCTACAATAGATGCAAGCTATGTGTTTTTTGTAGGTGTCCTGCCTCCTCCTATACTACTGACTCCGACTGACCTTACATCTCCTCATGCTCAGTTCCATATGTTCTGGGTTGGAAGCCTGAACTAGACAATATACAGAGGCCTTGTTTCCATTTATGGAGAATTTGGTGCCTGATTTGAATTGATGAATCAGTGCAAAAATAGTTCCTGGTTCCCACTATGTTTGTGCAGATTCTACCAATTCGGATTAGGTACCTTTGCCTCTCCTAGCCCTGACCGTCCCCAGCCCAGCCTCCTTACCGGCTTCTTCTGGCCTCCTTTAGCCTCTAACTGCTTCCCCAGCTTCCTTGTGGCCCCCTTCTATTCCCTACAGCTGGGGAAGCTTTCAGAGAAGCCTACCCGGCTTCTTTGTGACTTCCTTCCCAGCTTCCCCCCAAACTTCTTATGTTCCCCATGCCCAGGGAAGGTGGGAAGGAGGATGCAGGAAGGCCGAAGGGAAGCCAGTTGCCCAGGTACGGAGAGGCAGGGAGGCCGGTGATGGGGAGATGGCCTGGGCCATTGCAGCTTCCCACCCTGGTCACTGGCAGTGGAATCAAATCTGTCCCGCCTAGTTCCCACTTGGGCTGGGGTGGATTCAAATCTGCCTGTGATTTGAAAATAAATTGATTCATTAAAAAAAACACCCCATTTTACTAGCGTCTTTTTGACGTGGGTTAAATGGGTAAAAAACATGCCCCCCCTTTCCGTATCACTTCAGCAATTCAAATTAAGTGGAAACCATAGTGGTTTAAATGGATCATTTCAAATCACGATCCAGTTTAAACCATAGTGGGAAGATGACAAAGGCTAAATTGCAGTGAAAGCTAATGCCTTTATGCAAAGTTGATGTGAATGGCCTCTTGTTCCGTCTCTGGCACCATGTGCTTGACTACATCCCAGTTCTTCTGGATAAGCAGATTCAGGCACCAACATACATTTCCCGCAAATCCTCATTTTTCTGCTTATTTGTGATAACAATCCCCCCCCACCCGGCACACACTTCTAAAGATGAAAGCCCATATCTAACCCTGGCAATGGATTGCTCCTCTCTTGTCCTCATGATTTACTCACATTCCATGGCTGCTGCTATAATGACTCTTGTAAGCTCTATTGCTTAATAAAAGTACAATAGGTGGTATTTTGCATAGAACTAAGTGCTAGAATATATCATTCAATGGCAGCTTGCATTTAGTCTTCAGTGTCATTTACCATAGGGAAAATGTGTCATGCTATTAGTTCACTGTGTCACTAGATAATTATTTCCTTAAATTATGCAAAATACTATTTGGTTTGGAACGAGTCACCTCTCTCTGCCCTTTCAATCAGTTTTGATGTCTTGTTTGTTTCTGAGAACCCAAGACCAGAAGTATTTGCATATCTTTGAATCAAGTTTAAACATTTAACAGGAATCAACATAAGGACAATTTTTTTTAGAACTGTGTGGAAGTTGATGAATCTATTGTGCATATTCAAGAGATTCGGGGTGCATCAAGACTGTAGAGATACTGCAGTTTGACACCATTTTAACTGCCATGGCTTCATCCTACAGAATTCTGGGATTTATAGTTTTGTGAGGCAACAGCACTCTTTGGCAGAAAAGGCTAAGTAACTTGTAAAACCACAAATGCTAGGATTCCATAGAATGGAGTTACATCACTTAAAGTGATGTCAAATTGTATTTTTACTTCTATATTGTAGACACACCTGCAGAGGAGAATGATAGCAAGGAGAGGAAGAAGTTGCTCCTACTACATTGCTCCTACTACCTTGATGCATGCAGCAACCCTCAGCTAGATCTAGATAGCTTTCACCTTTGGATGAGTGAAGATGACATCCAATTCTCTGCTGTCAAAGCAAGGGCCACCATCACTATAATTACAGCGCTCTAGAAATAAAGTTTAATAATAATAATAATAATAATAATAATAATTCCTTTTCCCAAGAATTATTTAATTTTCCTATTGGTACCAGGCACTACTGACAAGAAATGCAAATGCTGGAAGGGAGGAACACATAGCCAGAAGGAAAGCAGTCAAATCAGTCATGAGATGCCAACATTCCAGAGATGCCTACTGTAGCCATATAAACATTTGGAGAATGCCATTGCCAAGAGCATTTTGGAGGGCCAAACTAGGGAAGCTTATCAGCTCATCAGAAGGAGAATATGAAAATATGATCCCCTCGGTGAACTACTAAACTGATAATACATTCTAGGCACATCATGTGAACATTCTTTTTGAGGAATATGAAACCATGTTGGCTGAGGGATTCTTAGAGCTGTAGACCCCAAAAGTAACTTGTCCACATTCTCATTGCAGGGAGCACGATTTAAAGCCTTCTGACTCATCAGGATATGGACATACTGTAAAAAGTAGAAAATAAAAATAAATTAAAGGTTTCAAAGAGAGCAATGTGAAAACACTGTCTTTGTCAGCTCTTGTTCATAATAAGGTAATATTATGTTGCCAACATATTGTAAGACATGGGGAGAGTGGTGACAAAATATTATTTCATTGAAGGCTTTCTTTTTTTAAAAATAGCTCTTCTTGCTGACACTGGAAAAGCATGTCAAAGGGGCTATACAGACCACCCCTTTGGGGGCAGTTTGCAGCCGCCCCTTTAATGGCTAGATCGGGGCTGCGGCAGCCTCATGCCATGACCTCAATCCAGCCTCCAGAGAGTGCAAAAAGGAGCTGCAGGAAGTAGCTCCTTTTTGCATCCTCTGAGGGGTGCCATAGCCACCACTGTACAGCTTTACAATATCCCTTCAGTGCTGTATCATGTGGATGCAGCACTGGAGGGGCGTCATCATGGTGCATGCCGTGTAGACCGGTGTGCACAAAAGTGGCACCCTGGGGGCAGGGTTAGGGTGTCCATTGTGTGAATGCTATGCCCTAACCCGACCCACAGGCCGGCACAAAATACTGGTCTGTCAAACCTCTAACTTGAGTATATGTCTGGACATCATGGTCAGGGTCCAAGTTACTTGAAATTACTTGAAGGACTGTAACTCCCTTTATGAGCCCATTAGCAAGGACGTAGCCAGGGGGGGGGTTTGGGGGGTCGGAACCCCCCCTATCAGGCCCTGGGGGCATTCAAGCTCCTTCCTCCCCCCTCCCCTCCATTAAAACCACTGCGAGGGAACAGAGGAAAGACAAAACAAAAGTTCCTCTTTTCCCTCTCCGTGGCTTTAATGGAGGGAGGAGGGAGGAGGAAGAGAGGGAGGGGGAGAGAGACAGAGAGAGAGAGAGAGAGAGAGAGAGAGAGAGAGAGAGGGAGTACCTATGATTCGCTTTCGTTTCCTTCAGAGTCCTGCTTCCTCCTCCTTCCCCGCCTTCCTCCCTCAGGGAGAACTGAAGAAAAGAAGGAAAAGGTGACTTCTAACTTTTAGCTGTTATATCCATGTGCAATTTAGTATAATAATAATAATAATATCCCTTACCCAAAGTGTTGAGGATTAGATGTATTTTGGATTTTGGAGTTTTTCAGATTTGGGTATATTTATATACAGTATTATGTCTAATGGGAAATTATACTGGGAGATGGGATCCATGTATGTTTCATATGCATCTCATAGACATAGACTGAAGGTAATTGAATGCACAATATTTTTAAAATAATGTTGTGCTTCAGCAAAACCCTGAGACCACTATGCCGCCTTGTATAATTCAATAATTCAGTCATTGATCTAAACCTTCAGGATTTCCAAGTTTCCTTGAGTTGGGGGTCAGACCAGATGCTCTCAGGGTCAGTTTGGGGTTTTGGAAGTCCAGAGAAAGGAGACTCAGGCTCTACTCTGGACATTTCTCCTGAGAATGGACTCAGGTTTTCAAAAACAGTCATTTCTGGATTTTTGCAACAACAAAAAAGAGGTGGGTCTGTGATGCAAAAAGGCAAGAGGCTTCCTTCCAGCCTTGTTTTTTCTCTTTTTTAAAAGACAAATAGAATAAAATACAGTTAGCTGGCCCTTTTTCAGCATGTCAATGAGGATGCTTTGATGGAGAGTTCCTGCATGGCAGAATGGGGTTGGACTGGGTGGCCCTTCATGGGGTCTCTTCTAACTCTATGTTTTTATGATTAATTAATTAATATATGGAATCAATCTAAGATGATGAATCGTGGCTGTGGAGTCCTATGGCCCTGCTCCAGGCAATGCTAGACTGCAGGCCCCATCATCCAGCAGCACCACAGACTGCTGGGAACTGCAGTTTAATAAGGCTGCACACTGCAGAAATAATCCAGTGCGACACTGCTTTAATGCTATGGAAAATCCTGCGATTTCCTGACAAAGAATGCTAAATGTCTCTCAAAACTACAATATCCAGATATTGTTGTTGTTGTTATTTTCTTATATCCCGCCTTTCTCCCAATATACAGACTCAAGGTGGTGATTTTCCATAGCATTAATCTATAGTATATCTTTCTACAATGTAGATGGACACCTCCATTACATAATTTGTTGGGGATGCTTTGACTGGGAGTTCCTGCATGGCAGAATGGGGTTGGACTGGATGGCCCTTCTAGGGGTCTCTTCCAACTCTATGATTCCATGATTCTGTAGCACTCTGAGCCTACTGTGATTTTAATAGTTTTTAAATGTATAAAGGTATAAAGTCTTATAATGTAAGCCATGCACTGATGGACTATTGCACTATATTTTTTAATTGATTGATTTTATACCCTGCCTTTCTCCCAAAATAGGATTCTCTTAAAAGGGTTTGTTTAATATAAAAAGAAAGGAACGTATAATGGCTTGGAATTAAAAATTATGATAGATAGATAGATAGATAGATAGATAGATAGATAGGTCTTGGAATTAAAAGGTGTGTGTGTGTGTGTGTGTGTGTGTCTCAAAATTAAAAATCCCTCTTGGAAGTGGGAATGAAATGTGTGGATGCAGCCTGGGTTCGTAGCTCAGCTCAGATGTTGGAATACAGTGTCTCAAAGCATGAGCAGAGTGCCTCTGAGCATGAACAGAGTGGCTGCCGCTCATTGCTTGAGCAGCTGCACTTTGCTTTATCGAGCTGAATTTATCTGATGTAAACACCTTCAGAGGAAGGACTCAGTTTGCATCTGCACTGAAAAAATAATCCAGTTTGATGCCACTTTAATTGCCCTTGGCTCCATGTTGTGAAATGCTGGGATTTGTAGTTTGTTGTGGCACCTGACAGATGACTCAACTACAGTTCCCAAGATTCCATTGCACGAAGCCATAAAGGAAGTTAAAGTGGTGCCATCAAGGTGTCGCGGGTAAACGCTCGACCCTGTTTTTGTGTCTTGGGGGGGACTCTTAGCCTCTCAAAATGGTGGCACTTAGTCTTGACCCCCCCTTCCCAAAATCCTGGCTACGTCCTTGCCATTAGAGTGCTAAGATCACCTGGAGAGGTCCTCCTCCCTGGTGGCACAATGGTTAAATGCCAGTACTGCAGCTACTCACTCACAGTTGCAAGGTTGTGAGTTTGATACTAGCCAGGGACTTCAGAGTCGACTCAGCCTGGCATCCTTCCGGGGTCACTAAAATAAGTACCCAGCTTGTTGAGGGCAATTAGCTTACACATTGTAAACCACTTAGAGAGTGATTAAGTGCAATGATAAGTGGTATAGAAATGTATTTGCTATTGCTATTGCTATAAAATGAGAAACAATTCAAAACAAACCAAAGCCTAATGGGGCAAAGGAAATAAGAATTACCTTCTTGTGAAGGGCTACTTAATATACTTATTCATCAGAAGCATGCAAGACTTGTGTCTACTGCTCATATTATGTAGGGGTGAAGGGTGGGATATAAACAAACAACAACTTGGCATCGTTGAAAAGGTCCACTTTCATAATACTAAACAATACTATAGGTTTGCGGGACAACCACCCAGGGCAAAACTGAGTGAATGCAGCCTGCTGGACACACTGGTTCCAATGTTTTTAGGAATTTGTAGGTCAAAAACAGAACTTGTAACATGACTCAGTACCTAACATTTTTTATTTATTTTATTGCATTCTTATTTATTTGTTTGACTTATATCCCACCTTTCCCCCATAAGGGACCCAAAGTGGCTTACAATACAGCCAACCCTCCATATCCATGGGGAATGATTAGTTGCAGGACTCCCCATGGATACTAAAAAATGAAGATGATCTAGTCCTTTATATACAGAGCTCTAAAACAAAAAGAGAGCTCAAGCTCCCATTGATCCTTTCCACACACCCTGCCTTCACCCTGAATGCAAATCCTCACACGTATGTGAGCCCCAGCCTCCCCTTGCCACCCCACCCCATCCTAGAAACCGGGATCTCTCTCTACTTCTTGCTTTCTCTCCCACCCCTTCCCAGTGGCTTCTTCACTCCCCATCAGGGGAATGCCACAGAACAGCTTCCACAATGTTCCGCTCACAAGGCCAACAGAGTAGGGTGAAAAAGAGATGAAACATCCTGCACTACATTTTAAAAAAAATCTTCTTCTGAGTACTGTATTTTTAGAATTTTAAAAAACATTTTCGGTCCTGCAGTTGGTTGAATCTGTAGATCTGGAACCTAAAGTTATGGAGGGCTGACTGTATTTGTTCCAACAAAATAGCAAAAACAGTATGTGGTACAGAAATTTTAAAAAATCATTAAACAATCAATCCAATTAAAACATTAATTTAAAATGATTAAAAACAAAATTGAACACATATTACATACCAAAAAATAGTGAATCCATTGCATGTCATTCCATCCTAACCAGCTGAAGGCCTGACTAAGTAAGAAGGTCTTTGCCTGCTGTCAAAAAGAGAATAGCCGAGGGGCCCATTGAGCCTCTCTTGGGGAACAGTTCCATAGCTTATGAGCAGCTACTGAGAAGGCTCATTCCCATGTTCTCATCAAATGATTGTGAAGGTGGTGGGGTAGAGGGAAAACCATCTCCCAAAGGTTGTAGGACTCAAGCAGGCTCATGTGGGAGATATATGGCTTTTAAATAGTCTGGACCTAAGTTGTATACGGCTTTACAGACCGTAATAAACACTCTTGTCTCCCATTCTCATTGAACAAAATGGTATTCATGGCACTGAGAACAAAGAAAGGGTAATATTATCAAAATATTTAAGCACTGAACATCAAAATTGTTTAAAGGGACAGTTGGAAGTATTTTTCTGAAATAATAATTATAATTTTCTCTTGACCGTTGAAATTTAAACCTCATAAATGTGTGACTTAGAGCTTCACGACCTATTTCATTATTATTCCACACTAAAATTTCTCCAAATAATTAAGCATCTAAACATTATATAAGAACAGTGAATTTATTCTCAGGGTTAATTCCTTATCTACAAAAAATGCCACCATTCACACAAGGGGGGGGGGTAAGAGTATACTTGAGGGGAGCACAACATTTGCTAAACCCACATTAAATAATATTTGAGTTAGCAACATTTGAATGTCTATACTCAATAATTACTAGTTTACATGTTAGGAGGTTAGACACAGCATATATTTATGGTGACTTAGGACCTTATTGCACTGACAAAAAATCCGACTGCTCCCCAATGGGATACAGTAGGTTGCAGGATGCTACTGGGAATTATTGTACATAATTTGCTCCTGAATAAATAAATAAATTTGCTCCTGATTCCACCGGGCAATTGCAGCCCGGTTGCATCCCAGGTTCCACGCACTCTTCAGAGGCCACTTTTCAAAGTCGGAAAGCTCCCGACTTTGAAAAATGGCCTTTGAAGCACACCTGGGGCCTGGGATGCATCTGAGCTGCAATTGACTGGCAAATTATGTGTGATACTTCCTGGTAGCATCCCACATCCCTACTGTATCCCATTGGGAGCAGTCAGTTTTTTTGTTAGTGTGATAAGGTGTTTACTGTTTGTTAGGTTTTGCTTCTGTACCCACCCTCTTCTTGCACCATTCTAACCTTCATTTCCCCATTTCCTCCATTAGACCACGTGTTTGACTTTGCATAAATGTTTGTAAGCAAAGCTACTTTTGTATGTTTGTCCATGATGTTTACACTTGTTTCTTCTTTAGACCTTGTAGGTGAATTGGTTGGTGAGTAGATGGATGTGAGAGTGGTTATTCTTCAGCATCTGCCTTGTCAATTGACTATTAACAGATCCATAACTATCTCTGACATTTCCCAGCACATATAGACAAAGAGTCTTTCCCACAGTGCAAGGGACTTTAGGCCTCAGTCCCTGGTGCTGGTTGCAGTGCCAAGATCCTTGTATAAGCCTCTGGAAAAAGGTAATGTAAGTTGACAGGCTTCTCAAAGGTTCTATGCTCCCGCAGCTTCAGCAGTTTCCCATTCACTGGACTTTATCACACGTGGCTTTTAAACCGCCATAAAAGTTGGATAATAGCACATTTGGCGATACCTATCACAAACACCATCTCTCTCTTGTCATTGTCTTGTGCTCCAAGCATGCTGAGCCTGCACCTTGCCATTGACAGGGAAAACCCATCAGTACCCTCCTAATTGTGCTGATATTGCACTAGATCTCAAGTGTGGTAAATTATTCCTGTGACAATTCTGGGATTGACACAATTCTGATGTCAATGTTTCCTAATCTCCCTTGCCCCCTCTCCTTCACTAACCCAGAACAGCCTGGGTTTTTATTTTTTATTTTTGTTAAAAAGCATTAGCATAACTCCAGAATTGTGTTAAAAATGTATTTCTGCACACATGCACATGCACACACGCACACCTTTGTCATCTGTGCTAAACATTCCACAGGAAGCATTATTAGCTTTGTATTAGAATCATAGAATCGTACAGTTGGAAGAGACCGTAAGGGCCATCGAGTCCAACCCCATGCCATACAGGAAATTACAGAGCCATCCAGACTCTGTTTAAAGACCTCTAAGGAAGGAGATTCCACTACACTCCGAGGGAGTTTGTTCCACTGTCGAATAGTCCTTACTATCAGGAAGTTCCTCCTAATGTTGAGGTGGAATCTCTTTTCCTGTGGTTTGCATCCTGCGGTTTGCATCCATTGTTCCGTGTTCTAGTCTTTGGAGCAGCAGAAAACAAGCTTGCTCCCTCCTCAACAAGACATCCCTTCAAATATTTAAACAGGGCTATCATATCACCTCTTAACCTTCTCTTCTCCAGGCTAAACATCCCCAGCTCCCTAAGTCTTTCCTCATAGGGTATGGTTTCCAGATGCTTATATAAACAATACAGAAAATTTTGTGAATTCAAAAACAACAAGGAGAAAATCCTGTTAGCAAATTTGTTGCAAAATCTAGCTTGATATTTGCACCCACTCCTTTCCTTCAAAGTGTTGACATTTCCTGCACATTTATATCAGTCCTATCTGAAATGCTTCATTGTAATATTTTGACTACAAAAGATGAGGGAGGTCTGTTTGCGATAGTATGACAAGCTGCCAGATGGGATGAAAATGACAGAGTGATAACAGCATGACTACGGCAAACACAAGTGCCTGAGCAAATGTCATCGTTGTCCGTCAGCTTTTATGCTGGTGCAGTGTGAGGAACTTCCTCTTCCTAGCTCATCATATGGTGTCCCTTTGAGAATTCCCCCAGACAGCTGGTGAGAAAAGCCCTTTGATCGATGGAAGCAAATACTGTACAACTTCTGTCTTCATTTTACTAGCTTCCACCTTATTGAGTGAACTTTCATTATACTTCAGTACTCCAGATTAGTAAACAAACTATGATTTCAATTTACATGTTTGCTTTGAAAAAAATATGATAATTTATGATTTTATTTATTTAATGTTTTTTCTGCATTATCCCCCCTGACCACAAGTGTTCTGAAGGCGATGAACAAATAAAAATCAATTCAAGCAATTCAAAGGTGAAAATGTTTTTAAAATACATTGCAATACTTAAAAAAAAAAACTCCTAAAGGCAATCTAAAAACAGCCGTAGAATTCAGTTTTAAAACAGTTAAAACAGCAGTTTCAAACAATGAATACCATGCACAACAGCACAGTTTTTGCTGTCTGTGGAAAGCTTAAAAGAGATGGGGCCAGCTTAACTTCCTTGCGTAGGGAATTCCCCAGTTAAGGCCCTGCTACAGGGCAAGCCCTGTTACATGTACCCACCAATCTAACTTCACAAGATGTTGGAAAATACAACAGGGCCTCTGAAGATGTCAAATTTCTTGTAGGCTCATATGGGATAAGGTGGTCTTTCAGATATTCTGGCCCCAAGTCATTTAGTGCTTTGTAGGTCAACACCATCAACTTGAACTGAGCTCAGAAGCAAATTCAAAGTCAGTGCAGTTATTGCAGGACTGGTGTTACATAGTCTCTAAAATGCATTTCTGACACCAGTCTTGTTGCTCCATTTGCACTAGTTGCAGCTTTTGAGCACTTTTCAAGAGTAGTCCCACATAGAGTGCATTACAGAAATTTAATCAGGAGATAAGTAAGTCATGAATTACTGTGTTCACATCTGCCTTTCTCAAGAAAGAACGCAGATGGTGCTTTAGCCAAAGCTGGGCAAATGCACTCCTGGCCATTGCAGCAACTTGGCTTTCCAAGAACAGTGCTGTAGATTGAAAGATTAAAAAATCCATCTCTACTGTACAAGTTTAAAATACTCCTCATTCTAGTGAAACAGAATGTGATCTGATGTGATCTGGCCACATGCAATTTGCAGGTGCTTGGGCTTTTTGCGCCCCCACCCAAAATTCCTTAAGCTCAGTGGAAAAAGTCTTTGTGGTTTCTTTGTGATCCTACTCGGTCCAAAGCAATAACAGAAAAGGTTTATGTTGTACTTGCATGATTTCTCTGCAACTTTACAAATATCTCTTCTTTCAAAAGAAGCTTAGAATCTGAGGACATTGAATTCTCTTCTGAGCACTGTACAGCAGGCTTCCTATGCTTCTGCTACAATGCAGAAAACATAATTGTTTTTATAAGCCATGGGGAAAATAAAGTGGTAATATTGTTTAGTGTTCTTCTTGTTGTTAACTACGTTTGAGTCAGCGCCTGTGTGACTCTGGATGACATAATTCCAAGACTTCCTATCCTCCACTGCTCAGTTTAGGTCCTGTAAATTCAGGCTCATGACCTCCCTGATTAAGTTTAGACATCTGGTGTGCGGTCTTCCCCCCCCCCCCCCCCCCGCCTCACTACCTTCTACTTTTCCTAGCATTATTGTCCTTTCTAATGAGTCATGCTTTATCACAATGAGCCCAAACTATGATAGCCTCAGTTTCATCATCTTGGCTTCTAGATAGAGTTCAGGTTTGGTGTGTTTGTCTTTTTGGCTTTCCATGGTATCCTCAGCACTCTTCTCCAGCACCACATCTCAAGTGGGTGTATTCTTATGATATTTTCTGCATACAAGAGCCTGAACAGACAGGCTGAAAAAGCTAGTTTCTGCATGGATTGGGGGTGTGGTGATTAGATGATGCACACCCCCAAGGTACGTGGAAGCCATGCAAAACTGTGCCTGGGCTGCAGAACCCCCCCCCAAAGGAGTGGTTTCTCCCCCAATTTGGGCCCTTGGCAGAGGACGGCCCCAAGTTGAACATGTAGAGTAATCAGCCTTGCCTGACCCTCGTGTCAATTGGCAAATATTATGATTCTCCAGATTCTGTTCGAACACTAGCCTCTTGTCCTAAATGCAGATTTTTCATCAGGACTATCCAATGTAGTGTCACTCCCATGTCTTTAACAGCATTCCATAGCTTTTTGTGATCTATGCAGTCAAAGGCTTTGCTGTAGTCTGTAAAACACATGCTGATTTTTTTTCTGGAATTCCTTGGTGCACTTACAACCATCATAACCATAGTGTGTTAGCTTAGTGTTAGAACACATGCTTTCCAATATAGAAGGTTCCAAGTATAATCCCAGGCATCTCTCCTTAAGAATAACTTCAGAAAGCAGATGAGAGAAAACTACTTTATTGGATGCGCCTCCCACACAGAGTAGACAATGTGTGGCTAGACAGACCCATGCTGCAAGCAAGACTCAGGATCATAAGATTCCTAATGTTTCATATGTTTCAAATTGTGGGTTCTAAAGAGAATAAGCCACAACAGTTTTGTAGGAGGTGGAAGTGGAAGTGACAAAGCCAGACAGATTACATCAGTGAGGTGTGGGCATATGCATGGGTGTGTATATTAGTAAACTTGCTCCTTTGTTTGTTTCTTTTCCTGCTCCAATAAAATTACTCTTATGGGGCTCCAGAATTCATTTTAGAGCACAGTTTCAGGTTCTGTTGGATTTAGGCAAGAGTCCAAAGTTCCTTGACTGAGCTGCTGAAAGAATATTTGCATGTCTTACCAAAACTCCAGCATCACCACTGTGTGCATTTGCTCCTCAAAGATTCTCCTCACAGTAATGGGAGAAAATATTTGCATTTGCTCTTGGATGTGCTAAAGAAAACTAAGAAGTATATCACAAAAACTTGAGTTACCCCTGATGCGCTGAAGTCTATTTTGAGATAAAATAGGATAAAATAGGATATTATCACATGGGAAATGTCACCGATGCCATCACCCGCCTGAATCCTGGCTAACATCTGTCTAGAAGCCGCACTCAGCCAGCTTCTTTTCAAAACTGGGAAGCTCCTGGCTTTGCAAATCAGCCAGCTGAGCACAGATTGCTAGCCAGAAGTCTCCCGACAGAGACTTCAGTGCATCAGGGGTAACCTGGGTTTTTAAGCCATGTGATAATACCTGACGTTATCCTGAAAGAGACTTCAATGCGGCAGGGATAAGTCGGGTTTTTAAGCCATACAATAAACTTCTAAAATGTGTTTCTTCTTGAAAATAGCTTCCCATTTTCACACAAGGGAGTCATGTGGTGACAGTTTCAGAAAACAAACAACAGAATCATAGAATCAAAGGGCTGAAAGGGAACACACAGGTCATCTATACCCTGCAGGAATATAGACATCCTGAGGTAACTACATGAAACAGCATTCTTTTCTGGTCAATAACATCTTGCTTGTGTAAATCCTTTCCAACCATCTCGTGCCAGTTTTTTTGGTAAAAGGTGGTGGTGATGGTTTGCCTCCATTTCAGTGGAGTTTGAAAGAGCCCCTTCCAGATCTCCCCCCTCTCTCTTTTAAAAAGCCCTCTCCTTGTCCTAAAATGGCCCAAAGAGGACCAAACATGGAGGGCATTGGGGGGACTCAATTTTTTTATTTTAATTTTGGGTGTGGAGGAGGGGTTAGGCCCTGGCTCCAAAGCAGTTCACCAAAGCCTTTATGCCATCCAAAAAAGGGTGTTTGCACTGGGAGAGTGTTGAGGAACTGGAGAAACACAGATTTTCAGTTGCTGGGTTGCAATAGTGTGTCTACAGTAAAGAATGTAATAAAGCTTCAGCTCCTCACCTGAACTTTCTCTGGTTGTTTGTGTCTGTCTTCAACAGTCAAAATCCCTTACTGAGAAGGCATGAAGAACAAAACAGAGAGAAAGGGGGAAAGAGAGTTAATCTCACATCTACCCCCAACATATACAAAACAAAGTCACAGATCTATAAGTTTGGCCACCAGAATAGAAGTCACATAAAAGTCATGGCTGCTGAAAGAAACATGAAATTATCTCTTGATGCATTTTGGAAGAAGCTTTCAGGTGATTCCTGGAAGGTTTGAAATATTTTTTATTACATATGCAAGGTGTACCTCATCTGGTTTGGTTTATTTCATATGTGCCGACTGTTAATTTAGAATAAAAATGTTAGTGAAATGTATTGAAGCACTCTTCTTTTTTGTGGTGTAGGGACCTATCCCTTTTTTCCCCCATGTTATTTCTTATCTCTGGTACCAAAATGTCTATTAAAGGAGTGATACCCACAAACACATCTGTTTCATTAATGGGGGTATACCTGCATCACACCTTATCAGACAGTTTTTCACAAAAACAATTGCTTACATCAACCTGGGGCCCCTCAGATGTTGTCCAACTCATATGAAACTAATAATCAGGAATGATGGGAGTTATTGTCATGCGGGGATTGCAGGGATAGTCCATTGTCCAAGCAGAGAGATGGGTGCCTTACTCTTCAGTGTCAAAATGAGGTACCTCTCCCTCCATGAACCATGTGCTACTGGTACTAGATTTGATTGGATATCTTTCTTCTAGTCTGATCAATAGCATGGAGGAGAAGGAAGGTGGTCCGGTCTACTTCCTCCTCCCCTGTGTTAGTCCCACATCATTTAACCCTACATGTACATAGGGGATAGGATGGCCAATTGTCTCCTACAACAGTGTGTATGATGTGTTTCACTTACACACACTGAACTGTACACATGTAGAGATATTGCACTGGGTAGACAGGGATGACAAGAGCCAGCATAGTAGTTTGAGTATTGGACTGTGACTCTGGAGACTATGGTTTCAACGATCACTGATTGGGTGGCCTTGGGCAAGTCATAAAATCTCAGCCTCAGAAGAAGTTAAAGACAAACCACCTCTGAACAAATCTTGCCAAGCAAACCAAGTCAGAGTTCAGCTCTTGGAAATATTGGGTGGAGGATTTGGTTAATCCAGTGGGCATGCTGTTTAGGGGATTTGGGGAATAACAGTCCAAATAAATAAATAAATAAATAAATAAAGCTCTGTGTCAGACATTTGAGGCTCTTATTGCACAGAATTCTCTATACTAACTGGCATCAGCTTTCTGGGGTCTTAGAGTGGGGTCTTTTCCAACATTACCAGGAAAATTACCATTACATAACCTAAGACTTTTTTGCATTCAGAGCCTCTGCTTTGACAGTTAGACACAGTCTTTCTCTAGCTTTGCTCTGCCCTGAGGAATTTGAGGTCTCTCCTGAGGTCAATTAGTGACACAATACCTTTAGCGGCTAGATTACCAACCTCAGACAAAGCAGTCTCTGTTTTCAACAAATAACCATTCCCTTATTGCATTAAGGGAACTATTAATAGAACACTTGCGGCAAACAGGGGGAAGTGATCTTTTGGTTGAGTGTTGCGTTACATGTGTTGGCTCAGAATGTTTCCTCTATGTTCTGTATTTTCCCATTTTTATACTTTCATGTACTTCATGTTTTCAGTGAATGGTGTATGTGATTTTTTTTCTTCTTAAGATCAATTTAATTTAAGGCCCAGGCAAAGTGTTCTCATTGTCCCATACTAGATTCACTTCTGTCAAAGGCTGATGTTGCCCTGCATATCTGACTGGAATCAGTTAGCTGCTATGTCCTTGCATTACTGATGAGGTTTTGTTCCAATGCTACATCCAATCCAGTCTTGGTGACCAAAGATGGGAAATGTGTCAGTATCACCTTCTCCTGCATTTTCATGTTTCAAATCTGAATGACTTGAACTGGACACAGGCAGGGATATTACTCTGGGTGGGCAGGGAGAAGGTGAGTCTTAGGATCACCATATATCACAAATGACATAAAGGCACACAACAACAACAACAACAACAACAAGCACTTTTGAGCACTGGTTGTTTATTCCATGCATCTAAAATGCTCCCACCAGCTTATGAGCATAGTAGAGCTCTAAGATAGCCTGAAGAGGCCTTTCTCTCTGTCTCACCATCCTCTTGGGCTCTTGTGATGAGAGAGGTCCTTCTTGGTGGCTGCTCCCAGATTTTGCAACTCCCTCCATAGAGAGACCAGGATGACCCCATCCCTGTTTTCCTTTTGGTGACAGATAAACACATTCTTGTACCATCAGGCTTCCTCAAGCTGACAAGAGTTGGCTTTTAAATACATTGTGATTCAGATTTTAAGGCTTGTGCATAGTTTTTTAAAAAAATAAAAATACTTTTTACCATTTTAATGTTTAATGCTTTTAACTTTTTAAATGTTTAATTATTTTTAAACATATTTATGCCTTTTAAATGTTTTTGTATTGCTTTTAATTTGTCTTGTTTTAAATGTGCTGTTCGCCGCATTGAATCCCTATAGAAGAAGAAAGGTGGGATACAAATAATATAAAAATACAAATATTTAAAAAAGGGAGGATGGGGCAATTTTGGTATATTTTTGCCCCTCTCTCAAAGTCTGTTTGGTTTCAGCAGGGGCTTTTATTTAGCTAGGAAATAAATGCTTGATTGTTAAAATGTGTTAAAAAATCTGAGAGTGGGGTGGGAATTTTGGGCATGAGGTGTGTGTGGTTCCCCAGGTAGTTTCAGAAAGTGTTTACCACCTGATAATAGAAGATATGACTATTTGCATCAGCTCAGGGTGGGAACCTTTCATATACGCTAGGCTTCTTACATCTCAGTTTTCAACAAGTAGCAATAATTACTCTAAGACTCATCAGATGAAATCACATTCTAGAATTAACAGGGTTCTTAAAAAACGAAACTTGGCAGTTCCTTCCCAAGCTGTGCTTGTTATCACACGACGGGGAATAAACAAACAAGAGTCTTTTCTGACTTATTGGTATTTTATCGGTACAGTACAGTACAGTAGAGTGTGATGTTCAGGGTTGCCGGTTGGCACAAAAACCAAACCAAGCCCTGCCTGGCTTGCTTTTAATGACAGTGTGAGGTACAGAACTTACAAGGAGAAGCTTTTAGAAAAACATTTTATTTAACTGCTTTGGCAGTTAAAGTGGGTAACTGGAAAGAGGGGCTTTTCCTCCCTGCATGGGTGTTGTCTTTTTTTCTTCTTGATTGGTTTTTAATGGTTTTTAAAAGTTGTATATTTTATGTTTTAACTACACTTGTTTCATTTGTTTTATTTTCAGCTGCCTTGAGCCTCATCCAGAAGAGAGAAGCAGGGTGTAATTCCAATAAGTAACTAAACAATTTGTTGGTGTTGTGTGCCTTCAAGGTTCTTCTGAATTATATTGACTATAAGATGAATCTATCATGGGTTTTCTTGACAAGATTTGTTCAGAGGGGATTTGCCTTGGCCTTCCTCTGCAGCTGACAGAATGCTACTTGCCCAAGGCCACCCAACGGGCTTCCATGGCTGAGCAGGAATTCAAACCCTAGTGTCTAGGGTTGTAGTCCAATACTCAAACCACTACACCATGCTGGCGCTCAAGTAAATGATTTAACAAGCCTAAATCCAATTGTTAATCCCATCTACAATACATTGATACATATAAGCAAATAATCAATGGCACTTGGGATGTTCAAAAACATCAGGAAGACCAGAGGTACCTTAGTCCTGATCTAAGAAAACGCAGATTGTGTCTGATAGGAGTAAGAAAACCTAAGGTTTATGAAAGCTACATTTTTTTCTAGATCCTTGACATCAGAAATCAAAAGACAAGTCTAAAATGGTGGCTGGGAATAATAACAATAACAATAATTCATGGGGAGAGGTGTGTAAGTAGTAGTAGTAGCAGCAGCAGTAGTACTATTTAAACACCTCTCCCCATGGTAATAATAATAATAATTTCTTGCCCACTGCTCCCCATGGATGGAGGAGGGGAACAACAATTAGAATAGAATTAGATGCAAATGATGGCTTTGGGTAAAGGATCAATTATCAACTGGCTTCTTATCTCCCAGGACTAAATAAAGAAGTCCAAATCAAGAAATTAGCAACCCTGTTAATATTACAACAGTCTTAAAAGTGGCCTCTGGAACTGAACCAAAAGCTCATCAAAATCAGTCACAAGTACTCAGATTTTACAAGTGTGGAATACTGAAGCAGAAGATAAATGAAGAGCAAGACTGGAAATGGTAGAAACTGTAACTTTTTTTTAAAGTAGCAATTTTATTCGTAGTTACAGGCTTGCTGATCTACTGCAAATCCCCTAGAGATCTGCTAGGAGATCCCAATCTATCTTCTGCCTGATCCTGCATTATACCTTAGGGAATTTCCTGCTGGCACCTTCTTTCTTTGCGTAGGTGGGGGATTTTTCTCTTCTTGAAAAGTGCTGGGTCTTCTTAAGCAGGAGGTTTCTCAGCTGTCATGGGGAATATATGGGGAAATCAGAGCTTGATCATGATTCCCATGACTTAGTGAATAACCTCATTTCAACTCTTATCTCAGGCCTCAGTTTGCCACCTTAATTTGCATTTGTCCCTCCCCCCCCACTCCTTGGATATGAATTTCTTGTATGAAGTTTAAGCTTGGGGATAGAGCCTTAGTATATTCCAATCATCAGCCAAACTGCCTGGAAGTGGGAAGAATTCAAGCAGAGGTAGATTCTTCCATAGCTGTGAAGAAAGAACTATGATACTGTATATTGACCTCCCTCTGGAGTTGTTTTCTAATGTCATTGCCCTTTTGTTGGTCCTGATCCAGATAGCAGCCTGATCCAGAACTCCTTTTGTACCAATTATCTCCATGTCTGGAAAAGCCTCTGCTGTTTAGTATCTGTATGTTATATTCTCATTAAATGCCAGAGGTTGAGCCAGTAAGAAGATGGCAATAGCAAGGGTAATTTAAGGCACGCTTTTCCAAATGGTAAAGCATGGGTGGGCAACACATGGTCCACAGGTCACATGTCCCCCTTCCATTTTTGCCCCCGAGGCATCCCAAAAGTAGCTAAAACTTAACAACAGAAATGATGTTATCACATGCTACGCAAGAGTTTGACTGTAACTGCATTAGAGTATTGTTACTCCAAAAAGGACTATTTTAAGTTGCTGACCATTTGCAATCAGTTTCCTCCAAGTTCTGTTTTAGCCATACAATTGGAAATTATCTACATATTACCTAGTAATTTGCCAATAATGGGGTGGCCACATACAAACCCAGCCTAAAAATTGTATTTGCAGAAATTCCCCCTTTTCACACAATTATGAAATATTAAAAAGCCCTCTTTTGCATCTGGCTATCCCAGTACATCTTCTGGTTACCTTGGTTCTAGGCAACACAACGAACCTTGGACCTTTCAGGTGTGCTAGACCACAATTTCACAATTTATTACAAATGGCTATGCTGGGCTGGGCTTCAAGGATTACTGGCCAAAACAAATTGGAAAGCCAAAGGTTACCACTCCTTATTATAAGATCTCACTCTAAGGTAAGTGAGATCTAATGATAATTCCCACTGAGTACTCAGTCTAATGAAACTGAGTTACTTCTTCTTTCACCTTGTTTGTTTTTGAGGATGATTGTATGGGTGTTCATTACATAATGTGCCCCAGGGGATTTTATGTTTGCCATAGCTTTATCTACATTTATAGATTAGTTGAGGAACTTAGCACAGTTTTATAACATTTCCCTAGTAAAATCCCCTGGGTTTTTATTAGTGGGATTTCAATTATCAACCAGCTCATATGGTTTAGTGATGAGGAAAAAAGGTGGCTTTCAAAGGTAACAGGAATCTACTGTATAAAAAAAGACAGTGATGTAGCATATAAGTAGATTCTGAAGGTAAGGTGGGGTGGAAAATGAAAACAAGGCTGTTCCCAGGTCATGGTGAAATGAGGGTATTATTTCTTCTCTCCTACCTAGGGAAAAAGGAGAGGAAACATTTAATCTAGCCTCCTACATCTACGAAGATGATGGATGCAGAGCACATTCAAGAGTGAGCCCTAGCACTGAAACTGTGAGGGAAGGTGGAAGCTAACAAAGACGGGATACAAACTGCCCCTTTGGGGGTGTCCTGCACCTGCCCCTTTCCCTGACAGATTGGGGCCTCAGCTGCCATAGCGGCAGCCCCGAGGCCCTGATCCACCGCTTTTTCAGGCCGCGGGGAAGCAGCAAAATGCTGCTTCTCTGTGGCCTGGAAAGGGGTGTCTTTGGGGCTTCTAGTGCCAAGGACACCCCAACAGTGGCAGGGAAAGGGAGAAAGGGGCTGCTCAGCCCCTTTCTCTTTGTATCGCTGGTGTGGCCATTAAAGGCCACGCCAGCGATATGCAGCCCGAAAGGAGCTCTGTTTCGGAGCTCCTTCTGGCACTGCTGAAAGGGCACCACAGGCGCCCTTTAGTGGAGCGATGACATAATGGCTGTGCCGTGCCATTTGGACACGACACAGCCATTAGATCAAAATGGCGGTGCCCATGTGAACAGGGTGCGGCCATTTTGTATGTACTCCGTACATACTAGGGTTGTGGGCATCTAAAAGGGACGCCCTCCCAGGCAACCCTAGTACGGACGGAGTATGTACAAATGGCCCATCTGCACAGGGCCAAAGTTAAATGTATTAAAGCCCCAGGACAATTCTGCAAGATGCAGCAACAAATCAATTAAGCCTTGAAAACTGAAGAACTGGAGTTTTGCACCCAGCTCTTTCTTCTTGCCCTGGAGCTGTGTTCACAAAAACTGGAGTATTTACACCTTTGTCTCCCACAATGACCCATGAAAACTGAAGGCTCAGGGCCAGATCTTGAAATATGATTTGTTGACCTTATGAAAAACAGTCATTCAGCAGATGAAGCCTTTAAAGAAACTTCGGTCACACAGATGTTAGTGAAGCCAGAGGATTTACTTTGGAGAGTGAGCATAGATGAATGAACTGAAAAGAAATCTCCTAGGATTGTATTCTTCTTGGAAAACATCAGTTTTGCACTTCACAAGACTGTGCACCGTAGTGATGGGACAAAGTGCATCTTCCCTGGAAAATCTTGGCAAAGAGAAAATGCACACAAAACCATGCACACCTTTGGAAAATGTTCACAAAGAAAGTGTGTTTATATGAAAAATGCACATAAACATTATTGAATCAGTGTGGAAATACATACTCCAGATGCACATAAAGAAAAAAAGTGTACCACGATATATGTCATGTGGGAAGGAAAAACCCACTTCACAATCTATATGGAACTAATGAAGGATGAGAATGATGATGGATGAGGAGAATAATAATAACAATAATAATAATAATAATAATAATAATAATAAACCTTTATTTATAAAGCACTATAAATTTACACAGTGCTGTACATACAGTCTTTTTAATTGGTCGGTTCCCTGCCCTCAGGCTTACAATCTAAAAAGACACGACAGAAAGGGAGTGGTGGTGGGGAAGGGGCCTCTCTAGTAGGATAATACATATAAAATACATAGCAATACAGGAATGATTCAATAAAACAGACAACAAAATAACACCAAATAGCAAGGGACAGTTATGCAATGCCTGGGAACGCTGCCCTGAACAGGATGGTCTTCAACTCCGTTTTGAAGCTGGTTAAAGAAGTGATGGCTCTTGTTCGTGGGGGAAGAAGGTTCCAGGAGTGAGGGGCAGCGAGTGAAAAGGGGCGAATCCGAGATGGGGCAGAGGAAATCCTGGGCTGGGACAGCAGACCTTGACTACCAGAACGGAGGGTCCTAGTGGGAAGGTGAGAGGAAATAAGGTCTGATAAATAAGGAGGGGCCAGTCCATGGAGGGCTTTAAATGTCGACAGCAGGAGCTTATACTGAATGCAGAAAGGGAGGAGGAGCCAGTGAAGGGATGCCAACACAGGAGAGATATGGTCACAGCAGTGGGCGAATGTGATAATGCGTGCAGCTGAATGCTGGACAGAATGCTGATCTCACAGCTTTGTGGAGTGTGTGTTCACAGTGGTCTTTGTTGGGCCTAGTTATAATGCAATCTGGTTGTATGCAACAATGTTTGGAAAATTATAGTTTGATGCTGTACAACAACCAACAATAACTTTTGTGAGTTTGGCTTCAGTTTCATGACTTACTTTGGGCAGAGCTGATGGGAAGTAAAGTTCAGCAACATCTGGAGAGCCACTGGCTTTGCAGCTTTAAGTGACCTGTTTTGAAGATTTGGATGTCAGGGGTGATGAGTGGTAGTAATCAGTGTGAAGACTGAGTGCACAATTGTCTCCAATTTTATTTATTACCCATCTCCTTTACATATACAAGAGGATCTGAAACAATGGCACTGAGGTTAGTTTAAACTGTTCATATATGCAACATCTGTTGTATAATGCAGGAGGATTCTTGGGTGCTATTTGACTTCATGTACTTGAAGTGAAAGAAGATTAGAGTTATGCTGCCCTCATGTGTTCTGTCTGAAAAATTACAGTTGTATAAATCTTACCATTCGGTCCTGGATGATATTTTTACCTATTTGCTGATGCATGACACTGAGGTTCATCTGGTCATCTAGGGAATTAAGGCAATAAGAATGATGAATATGGCAGACATAAAGTTTATTCAGATCAAACACCAGGGATCTCTGTAAGGGGCAGTGAATATGCTGCTGCTAAAATGTTGCTGGATTGCACTTCCCATCATCACAAACTATTGGCTATTGTTATCAGGACAGATGGGAGGTGTAGTACAACATCTGGAATCCGGCTGTCTGCTGTCCACCTCTGGTTTGCATGATAAACTGTTAACACCACAGAACAAATGATTTGCTCTTTCAGGAACGTAGCCAAGGGGGGGGAGTTCTTGGGGTCTGGAACCCCCCCCTTCTGTTAGAAAAATAGATGGTGCGTGCTGCTGTGCTGCCGCACCCAAGCCCCAATATAATGGTGCCACTTAGTCTGGACCCCCCCCCTTCCTAAAATCCTGGCTACATCCCTGGCTCTTTCCTTTGTGAAGATGTCCTGCCCTGTCTACTCAACAGTAGTTGAAAAGAAGGGCTAGGAATCTCTGAATAAAAAGACCCTGACTGTTATTTAATTTGTTCCATGCAAGGAAAAATCTTGGGGGTCTCATCTGATGAATTATATATGTTACATATATAAAACATTTGTATTTGAATTATACTATTTGCATATTATTTATACAAATATCTGACACACCATACACAGGATGGAGTGGACAGCAATTAAAAACCACTCATAAAATGTGTGTGTTATGTGTTATATGCCTTTAAGTTGCCTGTTGATTTTTGCAATCCCATAAATTTTATAGGGTTTTCTTAGGGAGGGAATGTCAGGGATGATGGGAGTTGTAGCTCTTCACCTCTAGGTCGAACTCACCACCTGGTTGTGCACCGCGCTGACCAGTTTTGGCCAGTGGTTATAGCTTAGCAGAGTTACAGAGAATAGGCTGAAGACCCTGACAAACTCTCCAAGCCTTCTCACTCTTGCTTCCACAGAAGTCTTCACCCTTCTTCAGGATCCAGCTGGTTCTTGTAGCTTCACCCAAGACACCAGACAACTCAGTAGTCTTATATAAAAGATCTACTTTATTCTACTATATACAGCTCCAAACTATCCAACACAACAATACACTACTCCTCACTCTACCACTACTACAACCCACAAAATACATTGGGATGCATAGTCATTATTATAGTCAATGTAAGACACCACCCACTGTTGTCTGTTTCCACCCAGTAGGCGTGTACATCATTCTCATTGGTTCTCTTGGTTCATCCTACAATTAGTGATTTCATCATCTCAGCCTTGACCACTTAACAATTGTCAGGTGTGTACAATTATTCACTATGCATTTCTTGTCCTTGGCACTCAGGACTTGTTAATTGTATTACCATTTACACCTGTGTGGTTCCCAATTGGCTTCTCCTGAGTCATCCTGACTCTCACATACATTGTTTTATTTCATTTACTGTATAACCCATGTTGCTTTTTTTCTTGACAGGGAATGCTTGGAGGTAGTTTGCCACTGTATTCCTCTGAAATGTAGCCTACAGCACCTGGTATTCATTGGTGGTCTCACATCCAAGCAATATTCAGAGCTGACCCTGCTTAGCTTCCAAGATCAGACAGGATCTGGTGCCTTTAGGGTATTTAGACCATAAACTTCAAATTAAATACTTCCAATTAAAAAGAAACAGCTAAGGTGATAAAATGCAGCCTTGCCAAATGGAAATTATTATCCAGTCTGTTTCTCCATATAATATGTCCTAACAGCGGTCTCTGGTCCTGAGTACATTAGGGCAATCAAAGGTTGTGAGGCACCCCTTTATTTAAGATTGATCCATAGTTTTTAATTATCTATATAATAAAGAGCTTTGCTATAATTGATAAAGCACAGGATTTAAACTAAATTCTTTGGTACACTCCTTATGCATCATATGTTTGTAATATGGTTCCTAGTGCCTCTATTTTTCCTGCACTCCTCTTGGACATCTGGCATTTCTTGCTCCATAGATAGTAAAAGCCTTTGTTGTAGAATTTTGAGTATCATTTTACTTGTGTGGGAGATTAATACAATGGTCCTTAGTTATGGAAATCACTAATATCTCTTTTCTTAGAGACTGGAATATATACTGTGCAACCCCAGTCAGTGACCATTGTTTTGTTTTCTCTATTTGCTTACAGATTTTACTTAGAACTAGAGTAGATTCTGTCTCTATAGATTGAAAAAGCTCTATTGGTATGCCATCTGTTATCGGTGATTCTAAAATTGTAGGTTCATCTTCAAATGGATCTCCCTTGAAGGAATCTGTTATCCTTTCACTTCTTTTATATGCCTGTGAAGGTGACAACGTGGCACTGCCAAAACCTCTCAAAACCTAGCACTCGTTTTTAATGTGTGCCACTGCTGCCACCAATTATTGTGAAGGTGATAGCCACTATCCCACTAATTCTTCACTATGAACTCTGACTTGAACTCAGGACTCCCTTAAGTGTCTCCTGCACTATAACTCTCTTCAGATGCCAGCCCTCTGGGTTTCAACCCCCCCCAAGTTGGCACTAACTATTTTTTGACAGCCGCACACCCACTATCTAATGTGTCCCAAACCTAAAATATTTTCTCAATGTTAGTAGGATTTTTAATGTGCTTCTGAAATCACTTCAAAGAGCTGCTTGTTGAAACAAAGTAATAAATTTATTTACTAGGCAGGCTGAATACAGTATCCCTTTTAGTGGATGGTGTTCACAATGGATATGGTATATAAATACTTTATTAGTTACACAGTTTAACAGTTTCTTTAGCTTGTTTTTGTAATTGGTTCTTTATAGCTTTACATATGTTCCCTTACAGACTAAGTTCTCACAGAAACTTTATTAAACATTTGTACCTTATAACTCTTACCTGTAACTTTCCTAGTCACCAAACACTATGTCTCCCACAGGACACTGCAACAATATAACTAATAATAATAAATAAATAAAATTTTTATTTATATCCCGCCCTTCCTGCGATCAGGGCGGCTTACAACAGAGTTAAAACAACAATCCATACAATACAAGAAGACCATCAGACCATTCAATAGAAATAACAGAAAAAAAAGCCCCATAGCCCAACCTCTTGGCCACGGAAGAGGAGGGAGGCCCACAGGATTTTATTCGGGGAATGCCTGTTGAAACAGGAAGGTTTTCAGGTCCTTCCTGAATTGGGCCAGGGTGGTGGTCGAGCGGAGCTCAGTGGGCAGCGTATTCCAAAGGGCTGGGGCAGCAGTGGAAAATGTCCTCCGTGTGGTGGAGGATAATCTAGCCCCAGGTACCTTCAGTAAATGCTGCCCAGATGTTCTGAGGGTGCGAGGCGGAATATATGGGGAGAGACGGTCCTTCAGGAATCCTGGGCCCAAGCCATTTAGGGCTTTATAGGTAATTACCAATGCCTTATATTGAGCCCGGAAGCGAATGGGCAGCCAATGGAGATCTTTAAGCACAGGTGTTATATGGCTGGCCCTGGAAACGCCAGTGACCAGCCTGGCTGCCATGTTCTGCACCATTTGAAGCTTCCGGGTTTGGTATAAGGGTTGCCCCATGTAGAGTACATTGCAGAAATCCAGTCTCGAGGTTACCAGAGCATGTACAACAGTTTCTAGGTCCCTCTGGGCCAGGTATGGACGCAGCTGGCAGATAAGCCGAAGCTGATGACAAGTGCTCTTGACCGTCGCATTCACCTGAGCAGTCAGGTGAAGCGACGAGTCAAGAAGCACCCCCAGACTGCGTACGGAGTCCTTCACAGGGAGCGTGACCCCATTCAGGACAGGTGGAACCACTGCCATTCCTGGACCAGGGGAACCTATCACTAGTACCTCCATTTTCTCTGGATTCAGCTTGAGTCGATTTTCCCTCATCCAGCCCATTACTGACTCTAGACAGGCCTCGAGAGGAGAGATGCCATCCTTGGTCACTGCATCAGTCGGAGACATAGAGAAAATGATTTGGGTGTCATCAGCGTACTGATAACCCCGCACCCCATGTCTCCGGATGATCTCTCCCAGCAGTTTCATGTAAATGTTAAAGAGCATGGGAGACAGAATGGCTCCTTGAGGGACCCCGGTTTTAAGGGGCCTCTCATCAGAGCACACGTCTCCCAGCTGCACCATCTGGGACCTCCCAGAGAGGTAGGACCGGAACCACTGGAGCGCAGTGCCCCCGATTCCCACCTCTGCCAGGCTTCCCAGAAGGATACCATGGTCTATGGTATCGAAAGCCGCTGAGATGTCCAAGAGCACCAACAGGGACATGCGTCCCCTGTCGATGCCCAGACGGAGATCATCGACCAAGGCGACCATGGCCGTCTCAACCCCGTGACCCGCCCGGAAGCCAGTTTGAAATGGGTCTAGATAATCGGTTTCATCCAAGACCGTCTGAAGCTGGGTCGCAACCGCCCTCTCGATCACCTTACCCAAGAATGGCAGCAGCGAAACTAGCCGATAATTATTGTGTACCAGGGGGTCGAGGGAGGGCTTTTTTAATATCGGTTTTACAGTGGCCAATTTTAATTCCGATGGAAATTGCCCTTCCCTCAGAGATGTGTTAATAATCCGGCGCAACAGCAACTAAGGACACTCTTCTTCCTTTTCTTGGATACCTAAAACCCTTTCTAACTGCCCTCACAGCAGCCTAACCTATCCTCAATGGTTCTTCACCCCTCAGGGCACAAGAAACATCCACAACTCTTTCAAACTTTCTCCTCCCTCTTATATACGCACTCCTGGGAGCAGTCCTGATCTTTTCCTGGATTCACTCCTATTGGCTAGTGCCAAGGTTTTAATCTGCCTATTGTCTCCACAATAGCTCTTCAGTGTATAGTATCAATCAGCTTTTTATTGTACTGTTAATTTGTACATGTAATGTGTTCCTCTGCTGATTGTATTGCATCCCCATTTTTGGATTAAATTCCCCCCAGATTTCTCGGATCTTGTGGAAGAGGCCTCTTGTTCTTCCTTTTTTGATGTCATCTTCTATTCCTTTGCATTGATTATTATAATAGTTCTCCTTTCCCCTGTGCAAAAGATGCATTCAGGGTTCTGGCTCTGTCACTTTTTATTTTTGCTTCTTTTCTGTCCTTAAATGCTTGAAAAATTTCATCTATCATCCATTGAGGGTTCTCTTTCCTTTTTGGCTGGAGATAGTGTCTTTTTGCATCCCTTCCATACAATGTCCCTGGTTTCAGCTTCTTCTGACTTCCAGTAAGTTAGACTCAATAGTACAAAGTTAGGTTTCACATTCTCTTTAAATTCTTCAGGGATGTTCTTCAGGTTGTATTTTTGCATGATGGTTGGTTATGTGTGGTTTTTTTTTTTTGCTTTACTCTAATGTTGATATTAGCAGTTCATGGTCTGTGTCCTGGTCTTGTTTTTGCAAAGAGAATAGCTCTTCACCATGTTCTGCTTCCTGTTATGTGGTCTAGTGAATTTCTGTATTGGCCATCAGGTGATTTCCATGTATACACTCACCTCTTGGGCTGTTTGAAGAATGTGTTTGTAATGAACAAACTGTTAGCCTCACAAAATTCAATCAGTTGTTTTCCTAATTCAGTTCTTGGTCCTAGGCCAAATTTACCTACAATATCTGATTCGGTTCTATTTCTTGCTTTTGTATTCCAATCCCTTTTGGTCATCACCACACTCTGTTTTGGTGTGTGATCAATTTCTTCCTGGACTCCAGCACAGAATCTTTCAATTTCTTCTTTTTCTGCCTCTATAGTTGGAGCATAAACTTGGATTATGGTAATATTGATGAGGTTTCCCAGAAGTCTTATTGATATTATTCGGTCAGATTTTCCATTATATCCTTTGACTGCTTTTCCTCACTATTAATTTCTTCTTAATTTTTCATTTCCTCTGTAAAACACTGTGTAATGATCTGTCTCAAAAGGTCCAATTTCTATTGACTTTAGCTTGATCACCCCAAGTATTACAATGCTTATATGTTCCATATCTTATTTTATTATGTCTAGCTTCCTCTGATTTATGCCTCTCACATTCCACATTCCTATACTATGATTATCTCTTTATAGGGCGTTCATGGTAAAAATATATTCAAAAGGAATTTACAATATTGCCTTCTGTGCAATATTGTTAGCTATGGTGCCACTGCTGTTGTCTCTAAGAGATCCTTCACCAGTATCACACCCCACTACTGCTATTCCCTAGTAGCTATTTGGCACATGTAGTCTGGCTTCTCAGCAAAAGCCTGTCTGGCATGGGAGACCCTATTAGCAAGCAGTACTCAGCATAGTCACTCGCCTCACAGGACCATAACACCTCATCACTATGGGAAGGTAGTGTCATGGTGGTAGCTATTGAAGGTACTGAACTCTGTCTCCAAAATAGGTTCACACTAGATTCTTCTAAAGTTTGGATTTAAACCAAAAGGTTCACCAAAAATTGACTTGAGTGACCCCAATGTTCACTGCTCTGTGTTGTCTAGCTTCCAGCCTGTTTAGGTCCAACCATGTTTAAGTTGCTATTTGGGATCAGAAGAAGGATAGCACCTGCCTTCACATCAGTGTCTTGGGCTGCTGATTAAAGCTAATATTTACATCTTAATTGAGCAAAATTGGGACAAGCATGACCAGAAAGTTCTTTGACATTTGCAGTTGCCCCTGTGATGTCTTAAATTAAATAATGGTGTTTGTGGGAAAAGTGATACACACACACAGTAGGGTTGTAATTATTCATTGACTTTCTACTCAAATGATGCAATGAATAATTTTAGCATTTTTCTGCTTACTGCAAGAAAGTTTTCAAAAACTGTAGAATTCATTTAATTTTTTTGCATAAAACACAATATTTTTGTGCAGGATTTTTTTTCATTGAAAAAAAAATGCTATTTTGTGCAACCATGTCTGAATTTTGCACTAAAAAGATGATTAAAAGGAAGCTGTCATAGTTTGGACAAAATTCCCAAAATTTTATAAATTTCAAAAGCAAACTTTGATTTTGCCATTTTGTATATTGTGCCACTGTATTTAATGGGACTTGACCATCCACAGATTTTGGTATCCATGAGAGGTCCCTGAACAAAACCCCAGCAGATACCAAGGGCCCATTATTTATCACTGTTTTCAATCAAATGTTGATCTTTACCTAATGTCTGTTTTGTATTCTGTGTGAAGACTGCGTTTTTTTAAAAAACCCTGTAAGCCAGTGGCATTCCTAGTGTTGGTATCACTTGGTGTGGGTGCCTGTGGTTGCTGGGTGGTGGTGGTCTGCCCTTTCCCCTCCCTGCCCATTGAGACCAGCTACAAGCCAGTCAAGGTTCTGGGGAAAGTGTTGGGGGGCAGACACATGCATGCTTTCCCTTCCTTCTCCGCTGCCTTGCCTCCCTCAGCCGAGAGAGCCGGGCAACAAAGAAGGAGGGACACCAGCAGCAGCACCACACCCCCAGTGAGAGGAGGGCCCAACCAGGTGTCACCCCTCTTCTCAGGTGTCACCCGTTGTGGTCTGAACCCCCCGCACCCCTAGCCGTGCCACTGATGTAAGCAATTGTTTTAAATTTCAGTGTAGCATATTGCAAGAGGGGTAAATATATATATTAAAAATAATGGGCTGAGACAGATGGCCCAAAAGTGGCATGCTGCAGTGATTTTAGGGTTAGGGACCGCGCACCAACCACATGGTCCCTAACCCTAGAATATGTTGTGGCGTAGAGATGAGCTATGTCCACTACGACCACATGCAGAGTTGATCCATGTAGGCAGGATGCCCAGAAGAAGTTCCCTGTGAGAAATCTACAAAGGCTTTGAGATGCAAGAAAAAATTTCCTCCCACACAGGCTTCAGCCTTGAGCTCCCAGCTTGAAGGAACGAACCTTGGACAACAGGGTTCACTGGACACGAGGGCTTTAATCTTTGTTGCAAACTATTTACAAAGATTGCACAGAGTATCAGGCAGCCGTCTTGAATACTCACAGCTATACCGACTAACAAAGTGCTTCGCTAACCACTGATCATAACAACCCAAACAATCCAACAATGGAGATAGTCACTTTCTCCCTTTTATAGGTGGTCTTCTGTGAAGTCATGTGACAGTCAAGCCACCAATGAAACCTTGCCGGTTTCATACCCAATACCTGTTGTATCATAACATTGCCCTTGATGCATTGCTGACTGACTTCACCTACTATCCATGTTGTATCAGACTTCCCATGATGCACAGCTCACCAAGTGCTGACTCATGCACCTGCCACTTGAACTGTAGTAACCTCAGTTCAGTTCCTTCTAGTGGCCATATCCATCTCATTTTCACAGGCCAGTGTGGAACATGGTCCTGACATCATGGCGGTGTCCCATCCACACAGGCGCCAACATGATGACATTACGCATGTGCTGCATCCAAACGGCATGGTGCAGGCGTGATGTCTCCACACCACCTCAGGCCTCTCAGGGTGGCCTGGCAGCGGCATGGAAACAAGCTCAGAAGCAGAGCTCCTTTTTGGTGCACACATCGTTGGTGTGGCAACCAAACGGCCGTGCCAACAATGCAGAGGGGAGCACTAGGCGCCTAAGGCGCCAGGGCACTCCTTTTCCAGGCCAAAGAGAAGCAGCCTGGAAAAATGCCGGAGTGGGGCTGCAAGGGCTGCTGGTGACGTTGCCCTGGCCCTAATCCGTTGTGAACAGGGACAGCTGAAGGCCACCCCTTTTGGCCAATGTTAGAGAACTGAAACAGGACTATTTGATTTTCAGGGGCAGCTAGAAGAGTGGAAGAAGAAGTTGGGATAAAAATGATAATTTCCTTGAATAACATCTTAAACTTCAAGGCCCAAATCCTAAACTCCCTCGCCTGAGTAGGTGATTGACATACTGTATATACTTGATTATAAGTCGACCTCATGTATAAGTTGAGGACAGATTCTGGGGCCAAAATTATGGCTTTTGATATGACCCATGGATAAGTTGAGGGTAAAACTTAGGGGCACATAACAAAGGATGTAAAGAATGAAACAAAGGGAAATGATGCCAAACAACTTACATAATTCAAGCAGACATCACTGTTTGTGCTCACACTAAAGGCTGGATGGATTCGAGAATAGAGGGGAATTAGTGCTTCCAAGACAGATTAAGCTCTTGCCTTTCATCAGAGGCTGGTTCCTTTTTTTGGTAAGAGTCAGAGCAGGGCACTTACACTGACCCTTGGATAAGTCGATTCAGGTTTTTGGGGTCAATTTTTTGACTAAAATTTCTAGACTAATACATGAGTATATATAGTATTTCCGAGTTCCCCAATGTGGCTGGGTCCAATGCTGGCTTGTGCCTTCTATGCAAATGGGAGTAGTGAATCCACTCATGGTTTTAGCATGAACTTTAAAGGATATAGTCAATATGCTGGATATATTTCAGTGATGGGTGGAGCAGAATGAGTTGATTCTTTAAAGTTAAAGGTAAACCTCAGAGGGGATTTAGTTTGTTAATATGGAAGCTACAGGCCACCACTGGCTGTGTTGAGATTAGGGAGAAACATCACGTTTATAATTTGATTATGTGTGTAGCTGACAGATTAAAGTTATGTTTTGGACTATAGCTTCCACAATTACACTGGCAACAGGGCCAGAGGCTCCCACTCTCACTGATTCTGCTAGCTGCAGCATTCCCTAAATCCTAACATTCCCAAGGTCTGCATCCAAAGGCAGCTACTGATACATGTATAGAAGCCTCCTAGTTGTATTAAGGCTCTTAAACACACATCATTGCCAAATTTGGAAGAAGTGCTTCAGTCCCTCCAAATTATTCCATGCTGAAAAAGAAATGTTTCAAGCACCATTATCTCTTGCCTGTAAACTCTCAGCATAATGAATGGGTGTTAAATCCATGTACATGTTTTAGAACGGGAGTTTAAATATCCTATAAATACACAAATTTATCTTTCAGATGCTTGAGGCCAATATTTTAAATCTGTATCTTCAAACGGTTGGGTGTCAGAAACCAGTTCACTGGCTTTAAATCACAGGCAGGATGAATAGGGCTTCAATTCCAGAGTCAGCAGCATTATCTTTTGTCTGTCTGATTTGCATGTCATTCCATTCACTAGTGATTTATTAGGGACTGGCATCAACACAAATTCATGGGCTGTACTAACAGAATAGCAAAAGGCACAGTTGTCAAGGAATCCACTAGATGTCCTTCCAGGGCTATCCTTGAACAGGGCAGGTGTCTTTTGTCTTTAGCGTGCTTATATCTCATTGAAGGAATGTTACATTTATGTCTTTTTTGACTGTCCTAACTCAAGCACTCCTTGAGTTCCAAATAAAAGGGACTGATAATTTAATTAGAACTTAAGGGGGAAACTTAACGTTAACTCTCAGCTGGTGAAACTAAGCCCACATATTTTTAGCAAGGCAAATCACTATTATGTTTTTATCTTCCCAACTTCTTTAATTTGCATGCCTATTCTACTTGTATAATAGAAGTATTTTATTAATTTAAATGAAAAATTATACCCTCTCTGATGGCTATCATAGAGATAAGACGTGAATTGCTTTGGCAGCCTGACTGAACAGGGAAAGCTAAAGGACAAATGTGTCATAAATGAATGCAACACCAGTCCAATGCCAGTACCAGCTAGAGGAGACCCACTGAATCAAGTGTTCAGTGTTAAGCCAACACTTGTGTAGATCACACTGATACAGTGGTTCAGTGCTGCTTGTGATCAACACCTGGATTAGTCTTTAGACTCCAAAGCAAAATCCTCTTGCTAAGGAGATCTTTTGGATCAGGTGGACATACTTTTAAGCAGTGGAAACTTGTCTATTATGGCAAGTAGGATTCTGGCTCATTCCCAGAATTTCAGGCTAACCCCCTAAACACCACTCCATTGTGTATTATCTGTTAGCATCCTTTCCAGACAATTTGTCAGTCTGGAAAATTCAGCAGATAAGTTGATTTTTCCTCCTTAAGGGGAGCTTCTGCACGAAATGGAAACAGCCTAGCAATCCCTCAGGCCAGGCACCAACATATGAGCACACTGGCTTGAGACAGAGGCATCTGCTGTCTGTCTGTAAGCCCATTCACACTTAGGGGGAAGAGCTGTATGGACTTCCCTTCTGTTTTGCCCCATATCTGCCTCAGAGCCACACTGCACCTCCTTTTCTCTGCAGCAGTTGTTTACATTGTGGCTCTTATTATGGTCCACCACCACTGCCTTTCCTTCATCAGTTCCCATAGCCAGGACAGATTGATGCTTGGCAAGTACTACCATTTACCAATGTCATGGTTCTTTTCCTGCCTGGAATGACATTTACAAAGGTTTTGCCCACTTGTGAGATGCCTGGTGCCTTATTCTATCTTCACAGCATTCTATCAGTAATGGGACTTTGCAAAGGGTGGGGGGAGAAATTAAAAACAAACAACAAAAAAATGACTTTTTTGTTGTTTTGAAATCAGAACTCATAGTTAGTGATTTCCTGTTTCATTTTCTGGACCTTGGAAGGTCCAGAGTCCAGAAAAATCAGACTCTAGAAAAATTATCCACAATTTCCCCACCCCTTCTTAATAGGAAAGATTATCCTGTGATCCACAAAGGGAACATCAGCACCACTTCTCCACCCATGGCTCCATGCAATGAAATGTACTCTGCTAGGCATACAATTCTTAAGATAATCCACTTCCATCTATCAGTGAGGCCACACTTTTGTACCTTTATAAGTAACAAAAAGTTACAGATGCATCTAAAAAGGTGCAAAGTCATACTTTGTCATACTAGAATCCCAGTACTGTGTCATTATATACTTCTTACTCGGTAATGAATTATTTACAAGTAAACAGATATTTGTAACACTTACTTATGAGCTCTAGGTAACCCCATTATTCTGCTGTTTGCTTTTGCTTTGCAAAATTTTCAGTTGAATTAGCTCAACATTTTGATGTTTGCAATGGCATTCCGTATTTTGCTCACTGCCTTTTGAGAAAGAAATGTTAGATTTAAACTAAATAAGTAGTGATGAATATCATAAGTTATTTTGCAGATGCATTGTAGGGGTTCAAGGCATTGCTTGACAATCGGAACAGGATTTTAATTTTAAAATCTGCTCCACCACTTTAACAGAACCTTTTCCTCAAGCGTGTCTATCTTCTCTATTGCCCAACGTCTGCAGTCTGTTGTAGAATGATAATCATCATGGATGGGTTAATATGTCAGTTTGACTTTCTCCAATATCCCCAATCTTTTTCTTTTAAAAAGAAAAGCAAAAACAAAAACAAACAAAAAACAAAACAAAAAAGCCCTGAAGTTATTTCTTTCAAAGATATGAAGAAATGCATGTATTTTTGAAAGTTCATCTCCCCCCCCCCCCAACAAATGACATTTTCATCCACTGCAGATTGCACTTTATTAGTAGACCACATGTTTTGCATACAGGAGAGCTCAGGCTTAACTTCCAGCATCTCTAGGTAGGGACTGAAAGACTCCTGTTCTATCCTTGAAAGCAGACAGAAAAGCCACTATTGATCTAGATCAGGGATTGGGGATCTCAGGTGATGGCATGCAAATATGACTCTCGGATAAAACTTTCTCAGATTGCTCAGGTGACTATACCTCCTTCCCCATGACACCACAACCCAGGCTCTTCCTAACTTATATACAGGTATGGTGTTCATTCTATAAGATTGAAAGGGAACCTCTGATGGTTACTTACTGATAGCAAAATCTTACTGCTAAATATGCTGATTTTTTTTTAAAAAAATCTCCCTTTTGTTATTTTGGCTTTGGCTTATCCAGCACTGGTATGAAGCTCTGGACAACTTCTCTGAAGTTGATTTGAGCCCTTGGACCAAAAGAGGTTCTTCATTGTTGAACTAGATGGACCAGTGATTGAACTTGGTGTGGGATCCAACAGCTGAGGCAGGTTTTACTCCCTCTTTTTAAGAGAAAGGACATTTATATCTGAGCTTATGTTAAAGAGGTTTAAAGAACACAGCTCATTAAATTCTCTTTTCTTGAAGCCTCTGGTGATTTGTAGTTGAGTCAACATAATGTCAATTGGTGTCTGTCTGGAAAGAGAACTGGGGACTGAATCAAAAATTATGTGAGCCAATTGTCTAATGTGTAGAATACCTGGAACATAGCACATTACTCATCTCTTCCAATAAAGCCAGTAGACATTCTTGTGGTGCACAGAAAGATTTCTCCATCATCTTAGATGATCAAAGGCAAATTACTACCTCTGTATAAGGAAAATACTGGGCAGATGTTTTATTGGGGTAGTTGGGGATCATTCATCATCTATAAAGAAGAAACAAAATGTTCTGACATTTTTTGTCCCATGATTTCTGATCCTTTTAAAAGAAAATAGTCTATTTTGACATTTGAGGAAATGTTAACTAAACCTCCATCTTTTATGTGCCTGCAAACACAACTGAGAAAGATGGGGGTCCACGGGTAATATACAGAGTTGTGAAAACTGGTTGAAGTATTGAGATTCTAAAGATATAGGATCACAGTTCTTCCCCACTAGTTCCTTAAGGAATCATGACAGCCATGAAATGAGAAGAACGTATGAACTCCATCCTACATTGCTTGGATGGAACATAATGCTTTACCCATGCAATTCCACTGCGCTGCTACTTCTGGTCCCAGTAGAAGACAGCTTCACAGTGATGGATCACAATGGCCAGGGGAAGGTTCAGAGCACTCAGGCAACATTTTGATGCACTTTTGTGCTTGGGAGCTTCAGCAACTATGTCAGAGAACTGGAAAGGAGAAGGTTATTTGTTTCTCCTGGCTGTAACCAGAGGCTACCTAGGTGTAGTAAGCCCTGCTGTATTGAATAGCAATAGCAATAGCATTTACATTTCTATACTGCTTCATACTGAACTCAGCACTCTTTAAGCAGTTTATAATCTGTAAGCCAATGAAGTGGTTGTGGGAGTGCACACTTGCCCTTTGAAGGATTGTTGCATGGGTAGGAGAGGCACTGCACAAGGAGGTACTGGAAACCTGCTTGGGCAATGAACTTAGAAGGATGTTTAAGCACCTAACTTCAGGTTACATGCATGCATGTCCTCAACAGAATTCAACATAATGCCTCTACTGGCCCAATATAAGCACTGTTTTGGGCTTATACAATCAATACCACTGAAAAAAGACACTACTGTATTGTATTGTATTGTATTGTACCGTGTCATATTCCATCAATACTTCTGAAGAAATGCTTGAAATCCAAAAACAAACAAACAAACAAACAAAAAAGATTAAAATAAATTAGTCTTAATTATGCTACTAGATTCCTCCTTTCCCATTCTTTTTCATACCAAAACAGACTAATATGATCATCTGTTTGAAAACTGGCCAGTACTTGTTATTGGTTTTGAAATGCAATAGAGAAAGCATACATTACACATTATTCAGTTGAACTCTGGGGCTTAAATTCAATTCTTAGTCCCAGCTACAGTAGGTCCATTAAATCAGTGGAATTTATTTTAGTTTGGACATACCGAAGTCTAACTGATTCAATAGGTCAACTCCAGCTGGGTCTAATAATTGAATTTAGGTCTAGTATTCAACAGTCCATTAGTTTGTATCGTCAACTGTCCTGGGATACTTGTTTGGTGTTGCTATGGTTGCCAGTTTTGGGCAAGATCCTGCAGGGGATATATATATATCTATGATGTCCATACACAGCCCTCAAAACCCACCTTAAAAGCCAAGCAGCCACACTGACCAAAGAAATGCTGTGGCTTTGACCAGTGGTGCATCTTGCCCTTTCCTGTCAGTGAATTTTTGTGCATCAAGCAGAAGGAGGAACCCTGTAGGATTCTGTTGCAACTGTGGCATGCTAGCAGGAAGGGACTGGTACATCATTTATCAGTGCCCTCTTGCCAGCATTGCAGAACTACTTTGCATGATATGGCTATTTGGCATTTAGGATGGGTTTAGAGGCACTGTAGTTGTGGCAATGGTACCATGATTGTAAATTTGAATCTGAAACAGCTGTGAGATTGTAAGCCTAGTTTACAAGAATGTAACTGCTTAACAGAATGCTGGCTGTTGTTGCTTCTTTAATGTATATCCTGTCCTTCCTCACAAGAGCTCAAGACAGCTAATGATCTACATAAAATCACAAATTATTGAGGCTGAAAACCACAAATCTAAACCCACAAAACTTGCATACCTAAAACTACAAATGTCTAAAATCACAAGTTATAAAGGTCTTTGAAAATACAGTAAAAGCAATGCAAACTAGCATCAGTTAACAACAAATTGAAACTTGATTATTTCTGTAGAGCTTATGTTTTTTTTACTGGGACCTAAAAGGCAAAATGTATAGGAGACAACTGGATAACAGGAGAAAAGCTAGACCATCACTGAGCTGGATCATCACTTAAAAAGCCCTGCCATGTGTGGTAGCTCTTAGGGCTTAGCTTCTCCAGAGCCCCAGAGTCACAGCTTCCCAAGTGGATCTTACTGACTTTTGACAGATTGTGGCTGCTAGCTGGCTAATAACACTGGTTGAGCAATGAAGGTAACCATTTTGCTTTTTGAATGTGGTTAGCAAGGGAGAAATATCTCTGAGACTTTTCAGTGGATGCCCCCAGCCTGTGGAAGTCCCTTATATGGGAGGTCCAGTTAGTCTCCTCTCTGGTCTCTTTCCACCACAAGCCAACACTTTTCTATTTAGGAAGCCCTTTGGTTTTTATTTACATGACAAAAGAGTGTTTGATGTTGGTGTGCTGCATTGCTATCTTGTATCCTTTCAAGTATGTTTTAAATGTGTTTTAAACTGTTTTAACCATGAGCTTTTTATTAGAATACTTTAACTGTTTTTTTAAACTTCAGGGCGCAGTACAAGGTGTTGGTTATTACCTTTAAAGCCCTACATGGCCTGGGCCCAGGTTACCTGTGGGAACTCCTCTCCCCATATAGTCTGCCCCACACTCTTAAAACGTCTGGGAAGTTTTTATTACAGACACAAAAAACTAGACTAACGTCTACTTTCCAAAGACCTCGATTGCTCCAAAGCTCTGGAATGACCTGCTGTAGGAGATCTATCATATTACCACCTCCGGTGCTGTTAAAAAAACCATTAAGACAGATCTCTGGCAGATCTCTGGCGGGCCTTTCCACCAGAGCTGACATGAGCAACATAGTCATCTTTCTCCTTATTCCCGACTGTATAACAGATGAATCCTAGGAGATTACCGCACTGGGGTAAAAACGTGCCCCAATGCGTTCTCACAGGCGCGAGCACAGAGCGTGATGGGAACCCGATGGGGCCCAGAATGCTAGTTTACTGCACAGCAGAATGCCACTGTTGCCGCCGGGCTTTCCCATCAGGTTCCTAATGTGTTCCAGGAGACGCCATTTCTGAAAATGCTTTGAAACTGACCCTAGAAATTCTAGTTGGGAAATAGAAATAA
>NC_056526.1:76169889-76269720 GCF_019175285.1 Sceloporus undulatus
ATTATTATTATTATTATTATTATTATTATTATTATTATTATTATTATTATTATTATTATTATTTCTATGCTGGCTCCAGCCAGCAAAGTTTTGTTTCTCCACTTGCACTGACAGTGACTTGTCACAGCAGGATCCATGTTACAAGTGGACAAATGATGAACTCAAGGGGTGTCAGTGGCCTGGTACAGATGAGGAGAAAGGGTTGGCTACAAAGAGATCTTATGGGTTCCAGCTTCTTTCTTAGCACACCAGCTGAGGAGGGGGCAGTGGACAAGGAAAGGTGAGGTTAAGCTTGTGCTTTTAAAACCCAGAGTGTATTTACCATGTCACTGATATGGGATGAACTAAACTGGTTCAGCATGATCTTCAAACAAACCCATTATTGGTTTTTATTTTTTATCCTTTTGGCTTCTTTACATTTTGTAGAATTTCCCATTTCTCTTTATTAACAGAAGCAACAAGTTAAAAAAAATAATTTGAGCTTTGAATATCCACATTAAAAGTAACAATCACTTTTCTTCCCATCTCTTTTGTTTGCTTCACCTCCATCCTGTTTATTCATGCATTTTTGTCAGTGTAGATTTTCATAATGTTCCTGAACAATATTAAGGCTTAATTTGCTTGCTGGTGACATTCTTTTCATTTGGATAATTGATAGGCATGACTCCACTTTTTGTTTTTTCCACCTTGACTTTGCCTTGTTGTTTCTGCCCTGCTTTTTCATTTGTACGTCAGCAGAGATCTCTTGTTACAGGCAGCTTCACATTTCTTGGAAGTTGTGCATCACAAGGCAAAATTCACCCCTGGTGTAACTCTGCTTCTAAGAGCTGTTTACACCAGGGATGAATAATTGCAGAGTAGCTTAACCTAATTACATTAATATCCATCTCTTCTTCTTTGAGGGTAGAAGTTGCAATGATATATTAATGAGCTTTTGATCCACATTTAAAGTAATGTAATTACAGGTTACATGATTTGCTTGGCATTTTGACTGTGACAATAGGCTAGAACATTACACTGTGGGGGTATCAGGTCTGGGCTGCAACAGTCCAAAGTTTGGCAACTAGAAATAATACGTGCTGCTCAGTTCCAGTGGAAAATCTGAGCTCTAGAGGACAGTATGAGTCTGTCCTATTCAGATCCACTTACAAATTGAGCACTAGAGGACAGTATCATCTATAAGATGCAAAGGCCCAAAACACACTGCAGAAATAACCCAGTTTGAGACCATTTTAATTGCCCTGGCTCAGTGGTAGGGAATCCTAGGGATTGTAGTTTATTGTGGCTCTAGAGCTCTCTTCACAAAGAAGGCTAAATGGCTCACAAAACTACAATTCCCAGAATTTCCTAGCATTGAGCCAGGGCTGTTAAAGCAGTGTCAAACTGGATTGTTTCTGCAGTGTGTTTGGGACCAAAGTCACTTAGAAGCTTATTGCACCCATTCCCCCCCCCCCCCCTTATGGGAACGGGAAGGAAACACTCGGGGCTGCATGTCACTGAGAAAAAACAGGTTTTGCTGCACACCAAAGTGTCCTCAAAATGGCCCCATTCTGTTTCCTGGCCCCAAGCCGACCCCATTCAGTGCCAAGGGACACCATTTTGCTCAGCCAGAAGACTTCCAACCTGAACATTTAACGCCCCTCAGCACTGAATTGTGTTGGCTTGAGGCCGGGGAACAAAATGGGGCAAATTTGAAGACACTTCGGTGTGCAGTAAAATTCATTTTTTATCAGTGACGTACGGCCCTAAGTATCCCCTTCCCATTCCCATAATGGGGGGGGGGGGGGGAATGGGTGCACTAAGCTTCTTATACTATGAAAAACTGCATTCACTGTAACTCCCCATTTGATGGTAACTGCTGCTGAGAAGCCACTTTGCCTAACTTAACTCACAGGGGGTGTGCCTCACACTGCAGAAATAAAGGCATTTGACACCACTTTAACTGCCATGACTCCATCCTACAGAATCCTGTAGGATTTGTAGTTTGATGAGTAACAAGAGCTCTCTGACATACCAGGCTGAATACATCACCAATCTACTAATATCAGGATTCCACAGAATGGAGCCATGGCAGTTAAAGTGGTGTCAAATACCTTTATTTCTGCAATGTGGCAGGTCTCAGGATTAGATTAAAATGGAATAAAGCAAGATGTGGCATTTTATGATTTGAATGTAGGACAGTTTAAAAATGAAAGGAATATAATCATAAGGCTCAAGTTTATTGTGCTCATTTTTTTTTAGCAAGCATAGGTAGCATTCACCACCCATGGTGAATCTACAACTGGATATTCCCTAATAGTTCTGTGACTCTAGAGTGAAAACACCTCCCCTGAATTCAGGTTTTTAAATAATGAATTCTTTCCGGTTCTCCATTTCAATTTGTGATACAATCTGTAGCGAGGTCCTTATACTATTGTTCCCTTCCCAGCCTCCTTCCAACCTTCCCTAGCTTTTCTCCTCCTTTCAGCTCTGTTTATATTATTTTGTACTCAGAAATATAAGGCTTAAGTGGTTTGCCTAGCAAAGCATTACAAACCTTTAGTCTTCTATCATTGTCTTCCTCTGCCTTTAACAAACTGCACTTTGCAGGGCCAGATTACTTATGATCTGTCAGGAACAGTCTGGCATTGCAGACCACAAAACATAGTCCCAGATCACAGAAGACAAAAGAAAAATACCCTCCTTTCTTTGCCTTCACCTTCAAATTTTTGGGTTCCCTGGTCTCTTAAATCACAAAGTTGTTGTTATTTGCTTTCAAGTCATTTCTGACTTCTGGCAACCCTAAGGTGTACCCATCATGTTCTTTTTTTCTTGGCAACATTTGTTTAGAGGAGGTTTTCCATTGCCTTCCTTTGAGGCAGAGAGACTCTGACTTGCCCAAGGTCACCCAGTGGATTTCCTTGGCCAAGCGAGGATTCAAACTCTGTTCCCCGCAGTCATAGTCTGATGCCCAAATGTCCTTTCTGTTGAAATAATTTTATTAAATATTCATTTTTAATAGAATATTACTCTTCTAGGAAACCAGTATCAGCTATTATACCAGTCTCTGACTTCACCTTAGTCCTGTTTACATGCCTAGAAACCAAAGCACAAAGTTGTTTGTTTGACAGAAGTGGAAGAGAAGACCATGAAATAATGTGTACAAACTAGAGTGAGCATCAGCTAGCTAGGGTTGGTATTTTTCTAGTCATTAATAAAAAAGTCAACAACAACAACAACAACAACAACAAAAACAATATCCCACATCCCATTCCCAAATTGGGACTCAAAGTGGCTCACAATTTAAATAAGCATGATAATTACAATACAAGGAAACAGCATAATTTTGTAAATATAGACATGCTATAAGATGTATTTACCTATGAATAATAGTACTTACTGTCTCCTATTCCCTAGGCTGTGAGAACCAGCAGGTACTTATCAAGCACTTTGCTTTTTCCTCGTGACCTGTTGTAGCTCAGGACTAGCTCCCCACAACTCCAGCATCAACATGCTTCCCCATGAATACTCAAGGTGATATGCAATGAAGAAGTCAACAAGATGTAAGTAATTGGATATGACAGCATATACCTTACATCCTGCAGTGCAAAAACTGAAAACAACAAACAAACAAAACCCTGATACAAAAGTTGCAAACAGGAAATTGTTGATGCTGAATAGGAAGTAGATGGAAAACATGGATTTAATTACTTACCACTTGGACGTTTACCTTCAATATTCAAGAATCTTAAACACAAATTACTGTTGTTATAGTATATTGACATGAGTTATACCAAAACTTTGTTTATTTGGAAGGAAAATAAAGAATGGAGGATTAGTGGTTTTCTTTTCCCAACATTTTGTAACAGAGTACATTTAAGGTTCTGAGGCTAAAATGGGAGTGAACTTGAGACTGGGTACAGATAGATGCTGATTCAGTATGATCACATGATGGCTACTTTCTGGTTACATAGGGCTGCCAGTGGTCTTGCGGTACATACAAATCAAATGGAAGCATTACATGGTAGTTTAAAATGGTGGCTCTTAGCCCTGGCTTGCTAGCATTTGGGCCCAAATCAGCTATTAGGAGCACAGTGAACCCTGCTGAGTCCCTGTCAGATGCTTCAGAGTGCCAGATGCATATCACGACCTTTTAGGCTGTGAATTTTGGCATGAATCAAAGTACATTCCACATGAGATGAATTATAGGTAGTATACTAATAGTAGGCCTTCATTACAACAAAGCCATCTAATCTTTTTCTTTAGGATCATTAAAACATATTTCTTATCCTGCTCCTGAATATATACTCGAGTATTGTATTGCTGTTCCATTTTTGAAAAGATATTTTATAAACTAAGAGGCATGCTTGTGTGCATGTGTTTTAAAAAGGCTGGCATTTATTTCTAAAAATTAGCCCACTTTCCGCTGCCTGCCATCCCATGAGACGTTCCCCCTCCGGATGACTGATTCCATCCATATTGCCTTCTCTAATGGAATCTATTCCATTTGCTATGAATTATCTGCCTAGCACACAGCTAGTGAACAAAGGTGCACTTTGAGCAAGAATTTCCTGTCATAAAAATCTTTCATCAGTCAAAGAGCCAGAGTAAATGTATGCATCTTCTCAAAAGAAATGTCAGGGGAATAGGCCAGGCCGTGCAATGATGCTTCTAAGTGCATGAACATGCACGCAGTTACACACACATACAGCCCCGCATCATTTAGAATGCCTTTGTTAGGATTTACTGCATTATAATGTTGCTTTCCCGTAACTCAATTACAGTAGAGAATAGCTATCAAGGCCAAACTTCCTGCTTTTAAATATGTTGGAATTGAGCATCATATCTGCATTCCTACACAGGAGGTACAGTCGCAGGCACTGTGTTCTCCTTATCAACAGGAGCAAAGAAACATGCCACAGGGTGCAGGGAAATGTCTCTTAGCTGTCAAGGATAATTCAAATGTTAAATCCATGGAGAGATGCTCTGTGTGTGCGCCTGTGTGCAAGTGTTTGGTTTTATGAGGAAAAATTGCTTTATTTAACGAATGCTGTCAGATTGCTCATGTGGGGCTATGATGGTCTTGTGATGCTCCATTCTCTTGACTCCACCTGGCTTCCTTTGTGCTCTTATTTGTTTGCAAACAGCCACATTTCAGCCTCTTGGGTTTGTTTGCAAACAGCCACATTTCAGCCTCTTGGGTGCTGCCCTTTGAAGTATTATCGTACCAGTAAATCAGCACTTATTTGAAAAGTGAGATTGTGGCTTTTTTGGTAGACTCTCTTTCTCTCCTTCTCTCTCTCCTTTTGCACCAGGGGATATATTTTCAGTAAGCCACCTTGTCACATAACATTGCACCTTGGTAGTTCCTCATGGAAAGAACAGGCAGCAGTATAGCTGGCAATGTCCATTGTCAGTCAGGAGAATTAAACAGGGAAGAATGGGAAAAATGACTTCTCTCTTATGCAGGAAGGAGAAACTATCTCATCTCAGATGTGATGAGTCCAGACCTGTCTGATAGTTTGGTCTTGAGTCCTGGTTAAAAAATGGGAGAATCTGCCCATTTTTCTTTCTCTCACCGACGAATTTCAACCTCAAGTTCTTTCCATCCTGAATATGAAGAAAATAATGTAAAACCCTCTAAAACAGACCAAAACAAAATTATCCTCCATCTGCACTAGCCTACTTCAATATTATCTATCTCTCAAAATTGAGAGTTACACTGTACAACATTGCTTCTTAAACTATCTGATGCTGGGGACTGACAGGGTGTTTTTCCTTAGCATGCCAAGGACAGGCACCATATTTGTGCCCACTGGCTACATTTTCTTTCTATTCTGGAGACGTACCCTGGATTAGCAGTGAAAACCTTGTGGACTGGCACTAGTCCACAGACCATCACTTGGAATAGCACTTTGATGTAGAATCTGCCTGCCAACTAGTTGTAAAAAGTGAGAAGCCTCCCAAAGAAACAGACAGAAAGATGCAACTATTCAGTACTAATATGGTCAGCTATGCAGGACTCCTAAACCAGACTTCTACGAATTAAACACTCAAAGACCAACATTGTACAACTGTACCTAGATCTGTATGTACAATTTGATGTACCCCCACTGCCTGGCAACTATCAAGCTCTGGCTGTGTCATGTCCTATCTGGAAGAGGCCCCAGATGAAGAAAGGGAAGAAGAGAACTATGATGGGTCTAGGTTGGATCTGGAGGAAGCTGGCTGTCCTGCCATGGCACTGGCAGAGATAGAGCCTGGGCCATCTCAGACAGCAAATATAGATTGGGAATAGAAAGCAGAGACATTTCAGGCTCTTGAGCAATGCAAATTCAAGCTTTTCTGCTCCACTTTAAATAATAGGGCTGATTAACTGCTGGCTACAATTTAGCTCAGCTCAGGCTATTCCACTGTTGCAAGAGAACAGCTCCCAGGCTTCTGTGCAACCTTGTTTGACATTTCTGGCTTTCTGGATCCTTGACCCTCAGCATATGTCTTTGGACTACTCTTTCTGGCAACTCTGCTCTTGGCCACTCTTGGCTTTAGACTCTGATCAGGACTGCTTTTCCCCCTTGAACCATGGACTGACATGCTTCTTCTTGTAACCCTGTACAAGCCTTGGCACTGGCCAGGTTTTCCCTTGTCAGTTCCTGTTGACTGGGATCATCTGGGCACTTGTTAGCCTTGAACAGGGCAATGATGGGTTGCTGCTGCTATTGCATACTGCTGAGGAGGGAAAGGAGGGAAGAATGGTTCTGACCATGGAGAAGCAGCTGGTCAACTCAATCAAGGTGTGTGGAGAAATGAGGATGTACTGTTGACTAGAGTGCACTCACTTTTCCTTCCATGGGCTGAATTGCCTCCTTCCCTCCTTCTTTCCCTCCTCATCAGTAAGAATAATGGTGGGAGATCTTTTGTAAAGGTAAAGGTAAAGATTTACTCTTTGACAAGTTTGTCTAGTTGTGTCTGACTGTAGGGAGCAGTGCTCATCTCCATTACTAAGTGGAGGGAGCCAGTGTTGTCAAAGATGACTCCTCATGTGGCCAGCATGACTGCATGGAAGGCTGTTACCCTCCCACCAAAGTGGTACCTATTTATCTACTTTCACTTTTACATGCTTTTAAACTGCTAGGTTGGTAGAAGCTATGACTAGAAATCCCGCAGTGCTTGCGTCTTGAACTGCTGACCTGCCGACTTTGTGATTGTCAGTCAGCATCTTAACCACAAAGTCACCTCATCCCTTCAGATCCTTTGTACCCTGCTTCAAAAGGGACTTACACAGGCAAAAGCTTACCCATTGCCCTCTGGCTAGCAAGTCAAACCTGTACATTTTAGAGTCTCCACATCAGATATCTTCTATAGTAAACTCAAGTTGTTTTGCCCATCCCAAATATGAAGTCTGGGAGTTTGGATAATGGGTAATACCCAAGATGTCAAGTTTGAAGCAAATGTTACCGCACAGTGGTGTTGGAGTCTGTTAAGAGATGCGGTCAGTGAAGGGATTAAACTTCAAGTCTAAGAATGTGTTTATACTATACATTTATAGAAGTTTGATATCATTTTAACTGTCATTGTTTCACTCTATGGAAAACTGAGGCCCTTTCACACTACACACTTATGGCACTATGATTCTACCTTAACTGCCATGGCAACATCCAATGGAGTAATTAAATTTACGGTTTTGGAAGGGGCAAAATTCTTAGAGGGAGAGCTCTACTAGAGGGACCCCTTAGACTTGTGTGGGTGTGCAGTTTGTTTTGCTGTAGTTCTGGGCAAGCTACACAGAGCCACAATTTTTCCTCACTGCTCTGGCCACTTCTTTCCTGGCACCTTTACAGTTTTCACCAGCCTGGGAGGGAGCAACCAGTCAGAGGCTGGAGATGCTTCCTGGATGCCCAATGGTGAAGCCAAAAGGTTCATTCTGATCTTCCTGGGAAGAACATATTTAGGGGTTCAATACCTTGCATGGCAGTCTGGCTTCCAGAATTGGTTGTGAGTGTATTTAATAGCAATCATGTCTCCCTTTGGCCCACACTGGCTCACACTAGTCATTAAATGGACACCATTGTGATAAATTGTGTAGTGTGAAAGAACCCATGATATTTGTAGTTTGTTAAACTACTGATAATTCTCTGCTGTAGTTCAAGGGAGTGGATTTCCCTAGCAGAGAATATTGAGTACCTTACTGGGCAATAAATTCAAGGTTTCCATCAAATGGTGTTATGAAGCTGCCCCAAAGCTCTTCCCCATCCAGTCTTCTTGCCAGCATCCTCCTATGCACCATACCACACGATAGCTGAAATTCTACATGGGCATATAGCCCTGCATACCCAGTTCTCTGTCCTCCCACCATCTGGCATCTGTCAAGCCCTGGGAAGGGCCAGTAGCATTCTTGCACCAGCTGTCACCGGGTGCAAGGGGCAGGGCTTCCAGGGGTGAGCTTCTAGGGATGGGGCTTTCAGTGAGGGTTCTGTGGGCAGGGCTTCCAGGGACAGCATGCACTCCCTCTCCCTCTGCCAACCCATCCATGTCTTGATGAGGAAAAGGATGGCACATGGGGGACAGAGCATGCATGGAGAAAGAGTGTGAAAGATGGAGCAGTATGCACCACAGCATGGGGGGCAGACCAGGGGGGGACAAAGTGGTATCCATGCATGGGGATGGAATGGCTCATGCACAGGGGACAGAGTGGGTGCATGTGCATGGGGATGGAGTGGCACACACACATGGAGGGTGATGGAACAGTATGCATGGGGGATGGAGTGGCCCACCCACACATTTCCTCTTGATGAGGAAATGGATGGGATGGCACATGGGGGACAGAGCGGCACATGTGGGGGATGGAGCATGGGGGATGGTGCAGAGAAGGCTGACTGGTTGTCACCCCACTTCTGGGGTGTCACCTGGTGCTGGCTGCTCCCTCCAAATGACACCTACTGAGAAGGGCTCTTGCTTCTGTCACTTACCACTGGGGAAGAAAGAGAACCAGCTGGTCCGACCTCATTCAGGGAGGACAAGAAATGAGGGTAGTCTTTGATGACTGCAGGGTCAGCAGATCAGCAGTTTGAGACCAAAGTGCATCATAATGGAGTGAGCTCCTGCCACTAGTCCCAGCTTCTGCCATCCTAGCAGATCAAAAGCATGTAAAAATGCAAGTAGAAAAATAGATACCACTTTGGTTGGAAGGTAACAGCATTCCGTGCAGTTATGCTGACCACTTGACCACAGAGTAATCATTGACAATGCTGGCTCTCTTGTCTTAGGCCCCATTTCCACTGGCTTATAACGTGGATCAGGACGCAAATCATGGGTGCATCGTTCCCATTTGAGCACGCATTCGATCTGCATTGCACCGATATCGTTCCCATTGGAATTCGAATCTGACTCCCATGTGATCGAATTATCCTGAAAAAAAAACCCAAATCAGTGGTTGATAAACTGGTTTAATTTAACAGCACATTTTCAGCGAGTTTTCCGCAAGTCTGATTCGCGGCATACGAATGGGAATGACAAGGGTGTCTGATTCTGGAACTAGGAGATGGGAGGAGCAGTGCTCAAGGGGCTGGTCTGAGGGTGTCACCTGCTTGTACTCTTTCCTGCATTACTGGCGCCATTTCCCCCATTCGCATAGCCTTTCCCCTGGTGGAATGGGAAGCAGGGAAGACACAGAAGAGCCTAGGACGCAAAGGGATTTGGGGTGAATAGAGGCTCCTTCTCTCTTCCAGTAGGACTATGGGAAGACACAGAAGAACCTAGGATGCAAAGGGATTTGGAGTAAATAGGGACTCCTTCTCTCTTCCAGAGGGACTATGGGAAGACACAGAAGAGCCTAGGATGCAAAGGGATTCAGAATCGTAGCGTTATATGTCGCATTATTTTCCCAGTGGGAATGGCCCTTTAGTAATGGAGATGAGCACCACCCCCTACAGTCAGACATGACTAGAAAATCACATCTAAGGGAAAACCTTTACCTTTACCTTTAGGGATGGGTAAGAATTTTGCTTGGATTTAGTTTTTGATCCACAGCCATTTTTCACAAACTTGATGGAAATATTATCCCCAGCCCCAAACATATCACAGCCTAGCAGTAAAGTATACGTATGCTCAGTTTGTTTGTACTTACCAACTGACTGATATGACATGCTGATTTACATGTTTATGATTCAAAGGGCTTTTTTAAAATAAAAATATTTTGTCTGAGATGTTAACATTCACTGCAGTTTATATCAATTGTGTCCATCATAACTTCTGTCCTCTTCATTTTCTAACTGTCAAGAAAAATAAAGGGTTACATTGTTAATCACTGTCACTTCAACAGCTGAGCTGTACATTTTAATATGCATGTGTTGCAAGACAGAAAAATAGGAGAGCGCTGTGCTTTGTTTCTACAGAATTTTCCACTTCACATCCCCATGAGGCAATTGCGTGTATCTTGGGCATGTAAACTTCATGTTTGCCCCATTCAAGCGTAAAGTTGGATTGTGAAAGAAAAAGAAATGCATGGGTAGGTGGCCTGGGGAACCCAACCTTCACTTCCACTTTACCTTCCTATAAAGGTGTCTGGGATTACCCAGAATCCTCTGGCCAGTGGCTGTGCTTGGTGCAGAATTTCTGCAGCTGTAGTCCAAAAAGTAACATTTTGAAGCTCTGCTTTCTGCAGTGCATAGTGTTCAGTAGAGATGGATGAATTAGTCTATTTTCAGTCCATGCCAGCTTAAAATATGTTCAAATATATGTCTGCTCTGTCCTGTTTTTAGCAGCATTTAAAGTACAACATTTAATTTTATATTGTACATTTTTAACACATAAAACTGGCATGTTAAAATGTATGGTTTTTATTAAATATACCCTTTGTACACAATATGCCCTAAAATACACACTTTTGTATGACTACCCCCATTTTTGCATATATTCTATCCCCCACCCCTTTTTTTCTTTGAGCTGGAAAGTGCTTTGCTAAATAAACAGAAATGTGCACTCCAAAAGACAATGCTGTTTCAATCTACATTCAGGAGGTTCAGGAGGTGCAAATCACTTTATTTGGATAGAATGGTTTGGTGAAATTCTTTACATACATAATTGACATTATGGGAGCTTTAAGTAGAGTGCAAATCTGCCTAAAGCCATCCCATCCCTGAGAAAACCATGTTAAATTCATGGAGTCATGATAAGTCGACAGGTGACTTGAAGATACATACACACAGAGAGAAAGTTCAATGAGGTAAAAGTGGGGAGAGCTCAGGTTTTACTTCCCTTCTACACTGTATTTGAAAATGCATTAGACAGATGTAGTTACCATGGATGTTTAGTTCCTAGTTAGTCATGGAAACCCTATAACATATCTTGGAGGGCCTTTGTTTCCATATGCTTTTCATATGGAAATGTCCCCCTTCTTTGAGCAAGAAATGGTGCAGAATGGTGCATGTTATAATTGTAGGCTGGCATACATGTGGTTAGTACTTCCATTAACTGTGGTTGAAAATACACATTGCAATGTATTATCTCATCATGAGCGATCAGGGCTGGTCCAAGATATTTTGTTGTCTGAGCTGGGGGATTAGATGGCCCCCATCAATGCATGGACTAGAGTTCAATCTTATTTCAATACCAGTGATAAATAGGTTCTGTACTATGCCTGAAGACAGGTAACTTGTTTAGTGATTATGAGGAAGGATGCATGGCTTTCAGCATCTTACTGCCGCATCTCTCTGTTCACCAATGTCTGCCGTATATGAGGCTGCTGCCTCACTCTACCTGTTTGTAAGGATAGCCCTTAGACCTATCCAAATGTTGACATATACCCATATTCCCATTTTCCCCTGGCCATGTCACGTACAGTAAATATGTGGGTCTAGCTAAAATGTAAAGAGCATAGATTCACACAGAAGGAAGCTTTGTATCCTTGTTCATATCTGTAAAAATAATTTCTACAAATTATGTGTATATATATATATATATATATATATGTGTGTGTGTGTGTGTGTGTGTTTGTGTGTTCACACATAACATATCATATACAAACACTTGATCATATGAAGAAGCACTCAATTCTGCCACCCTCTAATCTATATTCTTTGCTGTTGCCAAATTGTGATATATAGCGTGCTTTACATTGATGGTCAAACTGCTTTCATTTTTCTAAACAAAAGGGTGCTAGAGTTTTATTTGAAGATGCCATTATTCCACCCCCCCCATATTTTTTTTAAATGAAGGACATGAGGCTTTTGTCTATTAAAATGCTTGTCAATACTGGAGTTCAATTTTCTAGCCTGTCATCTGTGGGTGCCTTAAAGGACAGATGTCGAGCACTTGGAGCAATGAGTTTTGAGAACACATGTACTGTCAGAGAGGAAGCACCATCTATCTTCTGCTTCAGGTTTTTAACTTGTCAGGGTGTTTATAGAAGATGAATTCTGGTTGACTTTTTGAAGTGCCTTTGAGCAGAGGGAGCTCAAATGTCCAAACCACAGGAGATTTGATGTATTAGCCAATGAGCAGGTTGTTTTCAGTCTACAAGCTCATACTCTTCTCCCAGAGTTTCACTGCTTTTGGAGTGTCTCTTAAGGCAACAACCCAATCCTATTCTTCATCTGTGTTTGATTTTCTAGGGATGGAATTATGATAATCAGAGCTCAACTCTGATCGTTCAGATGGAAAACTCTCTATGGACAGAGAGAATTCTACCTGCAACAATATACACACCAAAAACATTTCCTCACTGAAACAAACAGGGAATTCTATATGTATAGAGAGCTAGCATGGTGCAGTGGTGTGAGTATTGTACTAAGACTTCAGAAGCCCAGGGTTTGAATCCCAGCTCAGCCATGAAAACTGACTGGGTGGCCTTTGGCAAGTGGCACTCTGATTGCTACTCTGAATTGTCAGTGTCACTTGCCAAAGATCACTCTGAAACTCAACCTAAGAAGAAAACAATGACAAACTTCCTCTGAATGAATGTTGCCAAGAAAACCTTATGACTTGAATCCACATAATGAGAACAAAAATATAAACAATCTACAAGATGCACTGGAGTAAGTATTGTTGTTGCTGCTAATTACCATCAAGTTGACTTCAGTTTATGAAGACTCTATGAACAGGAGACCTTCAAGTTATCCTGTTATCAGTATGCCTGCTCAGGTCTTGCAAACTCAGGGCCCTGGTGTCCTTGACTGCATCTAACCTTCTATAATACGATCTTTCTCTTTTCCTACTGCCTTCTACCTTTTTCACGTGTGGAGCCAAACTGTTCTTGTCATTTTTTTTATCTCAGAGCTTAGAAACCTTGCTCATCACTGTGGTTTTATATGCTCTCAGAAATGTCCACCCACAGTATTACTGAGAAACCTAGTTGTTCTCATTCTAAGTAGATGTGCTTAAGCAAGTGATGCAATTAGGGGGTGCAGTGGTCTGGTTTGTATCAGATGATATATAAATATCATCCCTGCTTCCCCACAGCTGTGGTGGTTCCTCATTACGAGCTGCCACTACCATGTTCCAGGACAAGGCCAAGAGCTCCCAGCTCTGATTCCTCATGGTGATGGCGCTTCCTCATGAGATGCCACTGCCATTGTGGGGAAAGACAATGCTAAGGGCGCCCAGCCCTATTTTTCTGTGCCAGTGGCAGTTCTTCACAAGTAACCACCACCACCATGGAGAAGACAAAGTCAAGGGCACCTGGCCTTAGTTCCCCGCAGTGGTGGTGGTTCCTCATGAGGAGCCACTATCACTGCAGGGAAAAACAAAGCTGATGGCACCTGGTCTTGTTTCCCTATGCAACAGTGGCTAGCAATGCTACTGGCTAAGCTTGAGTATTTTACTGGGCTGCAGAGGGGTGTTCAATGAAATATGTGTTCACAGGAGTACTTTTTTGTGGCTGTGTGGATCCGTTCTGCCTTCCACTCATGAACTTAAATTCATATCTCTCAGTTTCCCTTTCTCCTTCAGATATGTGGAAGGATGCTCTGCTTCCAGTGACTCTCTCAAGTGGTCCTGCCCTCTCCCTTGCTAGTCTCAATGGGCATTTGTGGCTACTGTACAAATTACAGTGTTTATTTTGCCAAGGTTTATCCTTATAAAACAGTTTTAAAATAAATCTAATGTTATCTTTTGGTTTCTCTCCATAGTAAATGGCCACCCATGGCAATTGGCAGCTTCTAGGGCCATGCTGTGAATGAAAGTTTTTTAGAACTTTAAAGGGCCTATCCAAGATGCTGAATCAATTTTTGTGATTAAGAACCTTGGATAGCTCTGGACTGAAACCTGGACTTGATATGATTCACTGTGCTGCTGGTGTGGGACCCACCAGGCTGCATTTATACTTCTTGTTTCAGTGCACTAGTTATATTTTAAGCATGCTAAAGCTTGTGGGTTTGTTATTGTAGTAATGGAAAGATGTTGTTTACAGATGCAAATCCACAAATCGGCTATTCATTCCTCTTAAAATATATTAAGGGATTTTTCATATACTGGGTTTAACTCTTTCTCAATCATGCATTAAATGAGTTTATAGGATGGATAACAGGACTATTAAGGAAGTCTAAAAATTTATTTCTATAGCCAATATGTGAACTCTCCCTTCAATGGGATTCTCATTTTGGGACTGAGCTACTCTAGCAAGCTTTTAAGTCAATCTGGCAGGATTCTCCTTGTCTTGAAACCCACTGATGAAAAGTGAAAAATCTAGGTTGGCAGGAGACATATGACCTGCTGACAGGCTATGCATATATTTCATTCTATTCCAGAAGGAAGGCATCAAATAAATTCTCTAGGGTTTATGAAGAATTGCAGTAAATGTCAATGGCATAACGAACAAAAAAAGACAATTGGCAAAGAAGAACTAGCTGGTGAATATGACTTCTGTCTTCTTAAATAAGATGTAGATGTTTCAGGATATTATTAATCATCCAAGTGGAGCCATGATTGCAGATAGAGAAATAAAAAAGCCATGGCAGGTTATGACTTACATTGCAGGCATGAGTGAAAGCTGCTCAGAGGAAATTTGCAATTCTCTTTGCCAGTCTTGAGTGATTTTCAGCAGAATATTTGGCTGCTAACTAATTGATATTTCAGTCAATTCCAGTTGTATGTCAGTTCATTTAATGTTATCAATTCCATGTGCTAAAGCAGAGACCTTGAGTGTTTCCATGCAGTGAAGTATATAATCTGTAGTTTTACAGCTCTATATACATTTAGGCATCATTATCAAGCATAGGAATATAGAAAGCTGCCTCATACCAGAACTGACTCAGCCTGGGATCCTTCTGAGAATGCTAAAATGAGTTCCCAGCTTGTTGGGGGCAATTAGCTTACACATTGTAAACTGCTTAGGGAGTGCTTAAATGCACTTCTAAGCATTATAGAAATGTACTTGCCTATTGCTATTGCTATACCAAGTCAGACCATTGGTCCACTGGGCACTGTGTTACTATATGGACTAGCAGTGCTCTCTATGGGTAGATTCCAGCTGGTGATGTATGCCCATGTAAGTGATGCTAAGCATGCAATTGTGTCTAGCTGGTGGTGGCAGAAGCAATATATATCTGTCTACTGAACAAAGGAATATGGAGAAGAGGATCAGTTAAAGAGCTTAATTCATGTATAAGTTAGTATGGTACAGTAGGATGCACTCCTTCTGACACTCTTTCAGGTACTGAGGGCTTTAAAGGAAGTACTGTGATTCAACTTGACCTTAGCAGTTACAAATTGTTAGTTGCATCTTTTACTGTATTATGTTCTGAAGCCCTCTTCAAGGGGAGTCCCATGTTTAATGCATTATAGCAGTGATTCCCAACCTGTGGGTCATGATCCTTTTGGGAGTCAAACAACCCTTTGACAGGGGTGTCCTGGTTTGGGCTCGCTCCTCCTCCTCCAGGATGGCCAGGTCTCCTCTGGCCTGCTGCCACTGCTGCCTTGATCGCATGGGGTTTTGCCCTGCACGGCAAAGTCCTGCCCCTTCCTGGCCTCCCAACCAATCAGAGAGGCCACCAGCTGGAAGAAGGGATTGGGCTTCTGGTTGCAAAGGCCGCTGGGGCTGGTAGGCAGCCGGAAATCCCACATGTTCCCAACCCCCAGACCAATCAGGGAGGCTGCCAGGCAGAAGAAGGGATTGGGCTTTCAGCTGCAAAGACTGTTGGGACTTGTAGGCAGCCAGAAGTCTCAGCCCTTCCTGACCTCCAAACCAATCAGGGAGGCCGCCAGCTGGAAGAAGGGATGGGGCTTCCAGATGCAAGGGGGTCACGGCATTAGCAAGGTTGGGAACCACAGCATTATAGTAATCCAATTAGAAAGCACCCAGAATATAAATCATTATGGCTAGACTATTCCTGTCCAACTGTGGCCACAAATGATGAACCAGATGAGGATGGTAAAACACACTCTCTTCCATTGAAGCAACCTGTTCCTCAAGCTGAATCAAAGAATACTCTCAAGCTATGTGTTTCCTTTTTCAGGCTGGGTGTCATAAGCACCCCATCGAATTTGAGATTCAGATACAGAGGAGTCACATGTAGAGGTTTCTTTCTGTCTTCAGGATTACACCCAGAATCTGAGCACCTAGTAATTGATACAAATGTTAATGTTTACACATTATAAAATATTAGACTAACACTTACTTCAAACAAATTGTTAATATTTCATAATGTAACATGTTCTGTAACTTCCTGGACGTACCTGGTTAGCCCCCTCTGGACAGATGTTAGGCACAACATGGGTAAAGTTCAAGGCTAAAATCCATTCTGCATGCTGGTCTCCAGGTCTCCAGCAGTGCATTTACATCATCATCTGAAGGACAGAGTCTGTTCCCTCTTTCCCATTTATTCCCTGGGTGTACAACAGCAGCCAGGAAGAACTGTTTATTCCTTGTCACAGTCACTACTACACAGCCAGAAAGTTAATACACTATTCCTTATGTTTGAACACAGTTGTTATGAAATCTACACCATCTGCATCAAAGCTGGACAACTGTGATGGGTATGAGTGCCAGTTTTCAGCACCCGGAAACCTCAGGGAGCCACGTGGTTTTGCCAAAATGCCAAAACAAAAGCAAGAAGTTTTAAAACAAACAAACAAAAAACAAACCTGAATATGTGTGACTTGGGCAAATCTCATGCTCTCAGCTCAGGGACAGGCAATCACAAACCTCCTCTGAACAAATCTTGCCAAGAGAACCCTGTGATAGGTTTGCCTTAGGGTCTCCATAAGTGGAAATAACTTGAAGGCACACAACAAAAACAAATGCTATATACTCAGGATCCCAAATAGGATATTCTAACACTAGTACCCATGAAAGATATATACAAGCAGTATTTTTTTCTAGAATATTATCAGGTTTAAATGTAACCAATATGTCAAATGCAGTGGCTGCCTCTCCAAAATAATAGAGGATGCTCATGGCTAATAGGCAAATTATATTTCTGCACAATGTGTCAGTTCAGCACCATCAAATATTTTGAAGAATTTCTCCTTCCTTTGACAGCCTGTATTGGTAAATGTTAATAGTTAGATTATAATCAAATTATTCTGTTTTAAATTATGATGCCGATTGTGTCACCTTGTTTCCAGTGGTGAGCAAGTTAGGCTCTTCTATAGCATTTTCATGTGTACGAGATTAGAGCTCTGAAATATGTGCTATGCATGGACGCCAGAAATTGTACATGGGAGTGGTAAACTATTATATTAAATGGGTGCTTGTTCACTGTTTTCAGTTCACCCGTTTTGAAATAATCCGCAATATTTGCTTTAGTTAATATTCACTTTCTTCCATATGGACTTTGTACTCTCTATATCACTGAAATTCCATACCATACATTGGGTTCCTGTGGTCCCTTCACACTACACCATCATAGCACTTTGATTCTACTTTCACTGCCCAGACAGCATCCTGGAATCCTGGATGAATTCAGTAAACGTTAATGGGATTTCTGTACATGGAAAACATTACATAAAATGTTTTTAAAAGGGCAATCAATAATAGTTGTAAGAAGGACATGGAGAACTTTTGATGTCTCACTTTTTTACGAGAGCCCATTATTTCTTCTCACTTGTCCATGCTCAAATACATAGATTGTTCAAGCCCAAATACATAGATTGCCAAACATTCAAACTATCCTGCTGTACTGGATCTGTGTTATGAGATAGCTGGGTTTTAAACTGTTGCTTCACAATGAAGAAACAGGGCCTGAACAGCCAGGCCAAAATAAAGCCGCTTCGGGTCACTTTGGAGGTATGATGTTTAAATGACACAGACATCTTAAGAGGCCAGAAGTTGCACCAAGGCTGCGCTCCAGTCCTTAGGACTGAAGCGTGGCTTTGGCATGGCTTCTGGACTCTTAGGACACATGCTTCATTTAAACAGCATACCTGCAAAGTGACCTGAACCAGCTTTATTTTGGCCTGCCTGTTTGGGCCCTAAGTGATTGTTGGACAGTTTTGATTTCATGACCTAATGCATCCCACTGCTTCATTGCAAGGACACCACTGGGGATAAAAAGTCCATGTACATTGCTCTTATTCATTAGAGGTAGGATAATAGAAAAATGTGATAGAAATGTAATCAAAAACATCAATATTTAACTGGATATACAAAGAAAAATCATCCACTCAGTATTAGAAAAGGAAGTATCCACAGAAAGGAAATTGTAAAATGGTAAAATCACCAGGGGTCCAACACTGCATCTACAGGAAGCCATCCAGCAGAGCGGTTTCAATAGTCAGGGGTCTCTTATACACACTCCCTCATGTAGAAAATGCAGGTCATTTGGCAGTCCACTGTGAAAAATTTGCACAGCACTTTGCAGACAAAGTTGCTCAGATCTGCTTTCAGTTGCATGGTGTAGTTGATATAGTGTTAGTGGATGTAAACTTGGCACCTGTCTGTCCAGAGTTAATGAACACTTTTCAGTTTGTGCAGCCTGATGATGGAGAGAGGATCCTTGGAGAGGTGAAAACCATCACATGTGTCTTAGACCCATGTCCATCTTGGCTTATTAAACAGGCCAGAGGGGAACTGGCTGAGTGCATGAAGGAGGTAGTCAATGCCTTCCTACAACAAGGCAGAATTCCATTTTGCCTAAAGGAGGCAATTGTGAGGACTTTATGAAAAAAGCCACACCTCAGTCCTGTTATAATGCATAATTATTGGCCAGTGTCCAACCTACCATTTTTGGGCAAGGTATTGGAACGTATGGTGATTTCCAAACTCCAGGGGTTTCTGGACAAAACAAATTATTTAGATCCATTTCATTCTGGTTTCAGGCCTGGCTATGTAACAGACACAGCCTTGGTCACCTTGGCAGATGACCTGCTCGAGGAAATGGACAGGGGGAGTGTGTCCCTGTTAGTTCTACTGGATCTCTCAGCAGATTTTGATACCATTGACCATGGTATTCTTCTAGGCCACCTCTCTGGGATGGGACTTGGCAGTACTGCTTTACAGTGGCTCCATTCCTTCTGGCAGACCCAGAATGTGATGTTAGGGGACTCCTGCTCGACCTCCTGTCCACTGACCTATGGGGTCCCTCAGGATTCTGTGTTGTCCCCTATGCTATTCAACACATACATGAAACTACTGGAAGAGGTCATCTAGAGATTTGCAGTGCAGTGCCATCAATATTCAGATGACGTTCAACTCTACTACTCCCTTCTACCTCAATCCAAGGAGGCTGTCCTGATCTTAAACCAGTGTCTGTCATCAGTAATGGACTGAATGAGGGCAAACAAGTTGAAGCTTAATCCAAGCAAGACAGAGGTGCTCCTAGTGCTCCAGTTTCTAGCTCCCAGACTTGCTTAATGATGGAGACTCAAATCCAATTGGTAGTCCTAAATTGAATTGACCCATTGAATCAATGGGAACTTGGTAAATCAACACTTACATACATTCCATTGATTATGCATTCCATTGATGATAAGCCTACTTCATTTGGGACTAACAAGTAGCTTTATTTTAGAATGTCTACATTTTTAAGGTTTTTCTTTTCTTTTGCTGATTGCAGAACACTTGAATTTGAAACCCTTTGAGAGCACATTTGAATCCTGGATCCTTAGCAAAGATATGTTCCATCTGTAGGAAAGTTGGGTTCAAGTGACAAACATGTCACTAGGGGCCCATTCACACAATGCAGTTCTAGCACTATGATTCCAGTGCCATGGTTCTATCCTATTGAATTGTGGGACTGGCAGTTGATGGAGGGGCACTGACAATTCTCAGATAGAGAAGTTCAAAACACACTGCAGCAATAATCCAGTTTGAGACCACTTTCATTACCCTGGCTCAGTGCTAGGGAATCCTGGGAATTGTAGTTTATCGTGGCACCAAGGCTCTCTGACACAGAAGGTTAAATGTCTCACAAAACAGTTCTAGGAATTCCCTAATACTGAGCCAGGGCAGTTAAAGCAGTCTCAAACATTATTATTTCTGCAGTGTGTTTTGGACCAGAGATTTAGTGGCCCATCAAACAACCTATTCCAGGATTCCATAGGATGGAACTGTGACAGTTAAAGTGGAATAACAGTGTGATAATTGTGTAGTGTGGATGGGCACAAGGATTGGTCATTCTTAGGATCAATTTGTTCTTTATTCAAATTAACAGATGTCTGGGTCTACTGTTGAAAACCATGGAATTCAACCTTTATGGCTTAGCAGAGGCTAGAATTCTTTAATAACAAAGGAAATATAGCTGAGCACTATAATTATTTTCGATCTCTCTTGAACACCTCATTAAAAACAGCTCCATTTTCTCCCACATTGCTCTTATGGGAGATTGGAAGGTGTGTATTAATCTTTTAATTAATAATTTAAAAGAAAAATGATTCCCTCCATGCATATGAGCTTTCCTTTTAAAAGGTGATCAAAATGAAATGTAAGGAAGAGGAAAGTGTCGCCAAAGTGGCTGGCACAGCATGCTGCACCTGTACTTAGCATTCGAACCATATTCAAAATGCAATTAAAATTCATTGCGCCCTTGTTGAAGAGCTCATTTAAGAAGACCTTGTTTAAGCTTAACACAAAAAGAAATTTGCTCTGCATTGCCCCATTTTTTTTACAGATGTCCGACATCTTGATTGTTTCAGATGCGAACATCTTTTGTGAGATGTTTAGAGTTCCAAAACAGGCTCTTTAAGTAGTTTACCTCGCTTTACAAAAATACAGAACTGTACTAGACTGCAGTTTTTCATGCCATTTTCAGTGTTATCCTCTCCACAAATTAAATGCCTATAAAATGCAAACAACATCTAGAATTACTAGAAAACTATGTCTAATCAGGAAGAATTGTAAAATGTTTTGGAAACTTGAAAAGAATCATCACCACCATCATCAGTGGGGTGAAACAGATGGGCAAAATAAAGCAGTTTCCAGCCTCTATGATGGTGGGGCATTTAGACAACTCACACCTGGAAAATGGCTGGAAACCAGACTGAAGTGAGCCCTGGAGCTAAAAACAATAGCAAAATAAACTGGGATAGTCCAACTCAAGGTGAAAAATATACATCTTTGCACCTGAATATAAATGTACTCATGTGAGTGGAAGGCTGGAACAAAGCAAACAAATGAAACTGTAACAACTCCAATGGATGTAATCACACCATACAGAAACCAGACAGTCCAAACAGGGGGGCATATAGTGGATGGGAGTGAAGGGGGCATATAGATTGTGCTTTGCCAATGTATCTTTCACACAATGATACACCAATGCTATCTACAGGCAGAGCATCACACAGGTGACTGTGTGGCTGATCAAAGGGATGGCCATGCAAATTGATGGCATCTGAGTGGCTGTGGGAAGTACTCGTAGGTTGCAGGAGGTGTGTTTCTGCCTGACAACAATGTTGTTCAGTTGGTTTATTGAGTACTATGTATACATGCCTGTGTGTGTACTTGCATGTGTGTTTATGTGTGTTTATGTGTGTACTGATTGAAAGGAAACTGTTGCTACCTTTGTTACAATCCATTTGGACAATGTCTCCGTGGATCTGGAACAAAGATCACAAAGCAAACAAACAAACAAAAAATGACAACATCTATGAACAGTGGAAACAACTTGCTGTATTCTTTTTTCCTCTATGATTTTAATTCCTCCTAAACTTATATACTTAGGCTCGAAAACCATGGGCCAAATAAAGAAGCTTCTGGCCACTGTGGGGTCATGGTGTTCAAATGACGCATGTCCCCAAAGTGGCCAGAAGCCACTCTGATGCCTGGTTCAAACAGAGTGGAAATAATTCTACTCCTGGTGGCAGCCAGCTTGGAATGTTGTGGAAGCCTGGTTTGGAAATGGGCTGTATAGTTGCTGTGGTCCTGACACTATTGTGGCCACAACAGCCAAAGGCTGCTCTTTATCAGCCATGTGTTTCACCCCTCCCAAATGTTATATTTATATTCATTCTAGATAATGTAACATGTATAAGTGATGAATATGTAAATATCCATACAACAATACAAATTGCACACAAATTATGTTCAAATATGTTTATATGTTCGTTTTCCTTTGTTTGCAATGTGTATTGTTGTATGGATATGTTACATTATCCTTAGTCTTGTTGCAATAGAGCATCCTCACAAGAATTCTGTAGTTTAAACATTTGTTCCTATTGTGCACATCAAAAGTTATTTCAGATGCTTCTTTCTTACTATTTCATAAAGAATGCTACCCTTATAGGCTTTGTTTGATGGTGTAACTTTTGAAAAACTCCATGTTAGAGTTGCTTCCAAACTATATAAATAGTTTACTATGTGGAACTGCAGGAGTAAAGTCAGAAGAATTTCTCTGTCTTAGAACTGAATCTTAAAAGAAGCTTGCTTTCAGGGCTATATGGAAATTGCCAAATACAATTTTACAACCCTATTTATTTATTTATTTTAAAATGTATACATTTCTATTTAGAATAATACTCTAAAGCTGGTGTATAACACAACTGAAATCACCAAATTACTGAAACAATAAGAACATCAGAATTAACACTCAAAACCACAAAACAACAGATCCATAATCTTACTGGAGTCCTGACTCAGTTATTGGCTATGATAAACAGTTGAGACTTGAACTCCATGAACTGGAGTGATATTCAACAATAGAGGGAACTTGACTAGGAAGACTTCATTCCTCAAGTAAGAAAACTGCAGACTTTCAGATTTCTAGTTTTGAGAAGAAAAATAATTATTCAGGAAATACCTTCATCCTTCAACATAAAACAGCAGCTTCTAGAGGCTGATTAAAAAAACTATCTGATAGGAGTTTGTTATATATGATTGCATTTTATTAGTTTGTTTGCTCTTTATTCCTGTTGAAATGTAAACTCTCACCAGCTGTCACCCCATGTTCCTGATCTGTATTAATTTTGTCTCAGAGGGATACAGTAGCACTGTTGATAATAAGTCTGTTTTCTTACAAGTTGTTTCTGGCAGTGAAACTAGGACAGAATTTGGAAATGTTACTTTTTAAGACTGAACGTCCCAGTACTCCCATGATAACAGCATGCCAAAGCATGCTAACTGGCCACACTGGGCTGGGATGCTGGGACTTGTCATTACAAGCATAACTTTTCTGAGCTCTGATCTAGGCTATCAATTGTAAAACAGCAGATCTCCATTCTACACATGTGGATTAGTATGCCATAAAGCATGGTTGCACCATGATCTCTTCTGGCGTGTACACATCTGCCTGACAAAGTTTGTGGCATATGAGCAGCTGTTGTCATCAGGATTCTTTATTTGGATAAGCTATTCTATGTGAGCAACAGCTGTGTTTCCAATGAGGAACAAGGGTGAAAGAAAGTAGGTTCACTTTGAATTTATTGGCTCATTCTGTAGATTAAAATGGTGCCCCAGGTGGTTTATTGAAAAACCTCTAGTTACTCCAAATGCAACTCCTGTATAAGAGCATTCCTTGTTGCTATTGTTGTGGTTTGTTTAGAAGATGCTGAGCACAATAAAGGGAATGAACATTCCTATGACAGAGTCTGAGATGTAATAAAGTAACAAAAATACAGCCTGTTTGACGTCAGACATTCACTTCTGTACTTAATAAGTCTATGATCTTTAACTGAGAGGAGGACAAGGAAGAACACTGTGTCCATGCCTTTTGTCTGAATTTGGTTTTGATATTTTATTTTTCTCTGTAAGCTGTTGGAAGACGGAATGGAACAATGAGTGCATCAACCCTTTGTTCCTTTCCCAAGCTCATTGTTTTCTCCTTTTGTAAACAGAAAGAGGGATTTCAGGACTCTAACACTGCTTGGCCATGAAGACCACTGAAATGGCACTGAATGGATGGAACTGTTAAGATGGGTGGAGAGGGGACATTTATGTAATTTTACTGAATGTGAAGTATTTGCAGTTCTATAACTCTAAGAGCTAGTGTGGTGTAGTGGTTTGAGTATAGGACTAGGATTCTGGCAATCAGGGTTTGAATTCATGCTCAGCCATTGAAGCCCACTGAGTAACTGTGGGTGAGTCACACTCTCTCACCCCCCCCCCCAAATCAAGTGATAGGTTCACCTTAGGGTTGCAATAAATAAATCAGAAACAATTTGAACAACAACAATAACAAAACTCTAGATTGTAGTACAGAATGCCAGACATGATTTTTAGAAAATAATGTTGAGAGGTCTTGTTTGGCATGCAGGCTCTGCTGCCCCCATTCCCACAGAGCTACAGCTTGCAGGAAGAAAGAATATTGACTGTTAAACCTGATTCAGATCTCTACTACAGGTGCACTATAGTAGTATCTATATTACTGCAGAGTGTGTAGGCTCTTGTATTTATTTTAGGAGCACTGAATGCACCTCCCACTTTCATACGAATGACTATTGAAAAGGCTATTTATATATGTTCATAAAAATAATGTCTGGCTGAATCTATAGACTGCAGGGTGCTGCACCTATAAGTAATATTTTTAAAGGAAAGAAATACAGTATAATGCACCAAATTTAGGGAGCTGTTAAAAAAGAATGGGAGGAAGAGTCTAAATGCCTGCATTTCACTGAATGTGAATGAGATAGCAAGATCTATCTACCAGTTTTTGTAACATTTACAAATTATGTATAAAAGACACTGTGAATGCGATGCCTACCGTGTTCTTAAAATACTTCTCTGTTATTCGTTTTCTGAACTGTAGGGGGGAAGTCGTCTTTCCTCCAAATGATCTGTTACAATTCATAGTACCGACAAAGTGGAGGGGTGAGGGAGGGAGGGAAGGAGAAAAGGACAGACCAAATTATTCTTTAACCAGTTTCTTTCAAATTGCACTATATTGATGCCCTTTTAGGGATTCCCAGGGGGGCCGGCAAGCACGTGCCAGAAATAAACGTCTGACCTCAAGAAGGGAATTCTTCCCATGAACTTGCTTGGGTTATGGGGTTTATGACTGTAATGAGTTGTGGAAATCAATCTTCTGTAATCTTTGCCCTTTCTACTTTTACTCAAAGGGCTACCTTTAGATCTATAAATAATCCATTGGTGGTTCTGTTTGAAGATAAAAAGAGATGGCATGCAAAAAGAAGGGGAAAGGGTTGTTTGGGGGTGAGATGGAGGTTTTGCACTGTGTTTGACAGTTATTTATATGGGAGTAAATGTGAAAACCCCAGAATGATGTAGATTTATCTTATTGACTGACTTGTCACTGACTCGTTCCCAAAGCCTGTTAATGCTGATAGTGCTTTCAAGACAGGGCTTTCAGGAGAATCAGGAATCCCAAGGTATATTGATTGTTTAAATCTGGTGGAAAAGGCATACACTGGTAGGCAATGAACCAGTTATTGAAAGAACATAAAATAATAAATAATAACACATATGCAAGTTAAGTTATGGGTATAGCAAGCAAGTAAACAATAGCTATCTTAGAATGCACTCTCTGTCACCTGGGATTACTGAGAATTACTTCCAGGTTATTAAGGAAAGAAACTTCACTAGAATTAGTTGTTACAGTACATTCTTTTTTAAAAGAGTGGCATGGAAATGTAGGAAGACTGGAACAATGTCGTAGAGTTCATATTTGCAAGGATTTCATATGGACCAAATTAAACATGTAGTATACCTATAATACTACACATGGGGTATAATAGATAAGGGAAAGGTCCATTAGCAACAATGGCATTTGAATCACTTGCTACAATCATGGCCTCCTTGTTATGTTAAGTAGGGGCATAACTTTGGAACAATGGGTAGAAGAAGTTCCCTTATCAGGGAGTAGTAGGGACATTTCTCAGGGAATGTGCATGTTATAAACCATCCTGGGCCTAAACTGCTATTTGAAAACACTGAAATTCTGGACCATGCCAACAATTATCAGATCAGAACGCACAGGGAATCCATACAAATCCATAAACAACTGGACAATTTCAACAAGAAAGAAGAAACTTTTAAAGTAAACAAAGTTTGGTTACCAATTCTGAAAAACACCAAAATCAAGATGCAGCAAATACAAATGACCCCCCCCGGGGTGAAGGGGATTCCCAGCAGACAATGGATCATTAAGTAAATGGACACCCTGTAAGCCTTGCCATATAACAACGGGACAATGCACAGATGAACATGTAAATCATCTTCTCTCAACCAACAGTATATATAATCCACTCTCTTCCACTCCAGGATTCTCTGAAGGTGCCAGTCACAGCTGCTGGGGAAACATCAAGAATAAACTCTTCTAGAACATGGTCTCATAGTCCAAAAAACTCACAAAAAAACAATGTGCTGGAGAATTTGGTAGAATCAGCAAAAGGAATGGCTGCTGCCAAAACTCAGAGGAGACATGTAGTGGACTCCTTTCTGAGAGGTAGAGAAGCAGTGATTTGCAGGCCTGGCAAGATGTCTTAGGAAGTGTGTTGTCTCCCTGGGGCAAAAGTCCATAATGTAACAGAGAGGCTGACAAAACTTGTCAAGCCTATTGGCCATTTCCTCTTCCTTTTCATCCATCTGAGTTCCAATGACACTGCACAGCACAGCCTACAGAATATCAAAAGGAATTATGAGGCTCTGTGTAGGAATAATAGTTGAATTGTTATAGACAGAACAAGGCAAATACAGTAGTCCCTCGGGTTACGAAATTAATTCGTTCCGCCACTCCGTTCGTAACCCGAGTAATTTCGCAACCCGAAAAGGCTTTCCGTTAGCGCTGGAAAGCCGCTAGCCGCGCTTTGCGGTTTGAATTTCGCGCCGAAAAAAATCGTAACCCGAAAAAAAATCGTAACCCGGAACAGTTTTTTCCAATGTAACTTTTTCGTATCCTGGAAATTTCGTAACGCGATCAATTCGTATCCCGGGGCACCACTGTAGTGCAAAGACTCAACAGTGAGAGGGAAAAAACTTTACAATGGCCTGTTACAGACAGGCCAAAATAAAGCTGCTTCGAGTCACTTTGGAGGTATGGTATTTCAATGATGCGTGAGTCCTAAGAGTCCAAAAGCCACACCAAAACTGCACTCCAGTCCTTAGGACCGAGCGTGGCTTTGGTGCGGCTTTTGGACTCTTAGGACGCATACATCATTGAAATACCATACCTCCAAAGTGACTCGAAGCAGCTTTATTTTGGCCTGTCTGTAACAGGCCATAGACAGTTAGAAGGATGACCCATGGTTTTAAATGTTTATACACCAATGCATAGAGCATGGGAAATAAACATGCTCTATGTGCTCCTAGCACAGCAAAGCAAATATGATTTAATAGGCATCACTGAAACCTAGTGAGATGATTCTTATGATTGGAATATAGTAATAGAGGGGTATAATCTTTTAAAGAGCCAAACAGGAAGGGGTAGTAGTAGCAATATATGTCCAGGATGTTTAAACCTGTGATGACATCCAGGCCTTAAATCCTGGAAGCCAGATGGAGAGCATTTGGATAGAAATTAAAGGGAAGGGAAACAACAAAAATGTTATTGTGGGAATCTACTACAGACACCCAAGTCAGACTGAGGAACTGAATGATGCCTATCTAGAACTCATGACTACACACTCAGAAAGGAGAGATGTAGTAGGAATGGGTGGTTTCAACTATCTTGATATTTTCTGGAACTCACACTCAGCCAAAAGATTAAGGTCCAGCAAATTCCTCACTTGTCTGGCAGAGAAATTTAATTGTTCAGAAGGTGGAAGAGGCAATTTCATTGTCCAGAAGGTGGAAACTATTTTAGATCTGATCCTAACTAACAGGATGGCCCTTGTTAATGGGGTGCAAGTGGGAGTGATCATGTTCTTCTGGAGTTTATTATACAGTGAAAAGGGGAAGCTAAGCATAGCCAGACATGCATACTAGACTTTAGGAAAGCTGGTTTCAGTAAACTTAGGGAAATATTGGGTGTGATCCTGTGGTCAGGAATAGTAAAAGCCCCATGTAGCTTCCTGCTATACCTCTGCCCCCTCCAAGTCCTACATATATATCTGTATCAAGCTGTATCAGGAACTGTAGATTTAACTAGAAGTATATTCATTTACTCGCAAAAGGATGCTCACTGGAGTTTTTATTCCAATGCACACTTCTCTCTATACAACCAAAAATGAGTACCATTCTTATTCTGACCCATTCATGAATATTACAAATAGGGAAATATAGACTGTGACTCCTGAATTCCAGATATACAACTACCAGTCCTATCAGTGTGGTTGTTCTCCAAGATGTAGACTGTACTCTGCATTTCATTGACTGTTTAGGGTGGTGGAGGTGCCATCAGTAGCTGCTTTGCATTCTAAAACTAGCTTCTAATGCCTTCTTCCTTAACTCTGCTACTCTACTGTTTGTATTTCAAAATGTTTCAGAATGCATAAAACCAATAAGAGAAGAAATTTAAGAATTCTTACACTAAATCAGTCTATATTACTTTTCATTAGATCAGGATGAAAAACTGGCAAGTCCAGAAATCAAATTTCAACTCATGGGGCCCTCTCAAGGATGCATGGACTGCAAAAATGCCACCCCTAAAAAGAAAAACAAACAAATAAACCCATAAATAGTTGGAAGTCTATTTCTGATTTTGAAAAAAAAATGACGTTGAACTTTGCAGAGGAGTGCAGGTACCTTCTAAAAAGGTGAACAGCAGCTTCTGGATACTTCCAGGAGTGCTAATTTACTCTTTTCTATGGACAGGAAAACTTCAGTCCAAAGGCTCTAAAAGGCAAAAGTAATTTGGGAGGACTGCACATGGTTTGAGGGCTTACTTTGCCCCTCCATTACCTCTGTATTTGATTAATGTATCTTGTGTTACAGAACTGTAAACAGTTGTTGAATCTAGCAGTGGTTGGTCACATGAGGCACACGTATGAATTTCTTTATGGGCTGACATTCCAAATGGCTTCTCTTCTCCCAGCTGATTTAAAGCATTGATACACACCCCAAATCATTCTTGACAGTTGTGGTTTTTTGGTTTTTTTTACTTACTCAAGCACTTGTGTTACTCGGTTAGATGCAAGAAAGCATTACAATTTTATCCCAGTTTGCTTTCAATCCATTCTTTTTTTAACCCTCTTTGTTTATGTGCCACCAGAGATTTCTCTGAACCTACCTATTTTTTGAACTTTCCACATCTGCACAGTCTTTCTTCAGCCTTTCCAGTTACTGTCATTGCTTCTCTTCTCGGACTAATACAGATCTTTCCACACCACAATTAATTACTCCCATTTTAACATGTTTTCACCACCAGTCAGCAGATCTCTCCACTCTTCCATCCTGCAGCTATACTCAGCCTTTTACTACACTTCACTCACTTGCTGTGTCCTTTGCTTAACCTGCAGGCATATCTGCATCCCATGTAACTGTCATGTCTCCCTATGTGCCATATTTCTTTTCGACTCTCTTCCCTTTGTACCCCCATCTTTATTGCTGCTTCTTTTTCTTGTTTCCGACTCCATGGGCATCTCAGTGGCCTCATGCCCTAGGCTTGAGTTCTTTCTTATCTTTTCTTCAGGCTCTATGTTGGTTTTGATTTTGTCCTTACTGTTCGATCAGTAGTTCCTTTCAGTGGCAACAGCACACTGTGGATGTACATCTTCACATATTTTGTTGTTATACATGATAATGAAAAATGTCAAAAAATTTCTTCCAACGTGGTGAAATTATAAAAGGTTATGTATCCTTTTCAGTGATTTTTCACATTTTGGTATTTTTGGAGGGGTGAAAATTTAGTTTGCACAAAATGTTGTACTGTGTAACAGATAAAATATTTTCACACACCAGCATTACACTTTGAGGAAATACAAGTTAATTTCATTAAAAAAAACATGTTTTATTTTGGGCAAAATAGAAGTCTTTGCAGAATGAAACTTTTGGAAAAGAATCCCAGAATGTAAAGAATCACCAAGAAATGCACAATAACTTTTATAACACTTTTAAACATAAAAAGATACCCTGTTTAATCAAGGATAAGAAAATTTGTGAATATTCTTTACATCCCTATATCATGCATACATTTCAGTTTCATACCAGCCTTTTGTCTTTTAAAAAAGCTACAGTAGCAAAGTTTATCAACTCTACATGATCACAGCAGCTTGATGCCATTTTAACAGGCATGGCTTGTGGGATTTATAGTCTGCTAGTGTTTAGTGGTGTTCCCTAACACAAGAGCCACCTAACAGACAATTCTAAGGACCTCATTAAATTACAAAACCCAGGATTCCATAGAATGGCGTCATGGCCATTAACATGGTATACAACTGCTATAATTGTGTAATGTAGATGCACTCGGACATAGATGAATCACATGTAACACTTCTCATGCTAGGTTTGCATCTATCCTAGGCAGAATATACATATCCTTTCTGGCTTTGCAAGTTTTCCATCTTGGACACAAAGTTATTATGAATTCTGTTTTCTGAACTCATTGTATCTCTCTTTTCCCACATCCCATTTAAGGTCATGGTAATTCTTTACAGTTTAATAAGTGGAGTGCTTATTTCACACAGCTCAACAGGCCTAAACAAATCAGCTTTGACGGCATAGACGGCATCACTTGGGAAGCCAAATGATCAGTGTATCTCTAATGCAGAAAGCTCTGAAATACAGAAGGGAAAAACAGAGAGAAAGGGATGAGAAACAAAATGAAATTTTCATGTATAGCTTCGTAGAAAGAGATCTGAAAGAAACCCATCCCCTCCATAAACAAAGAAATTATTTCTAACAATATTTCTGTTAACATAATGCTCAAATTGTCATAGTGAGACTAGTAATAAAATGAACATATGCAGAATTTTGAGCAGTATAAGAAAACGAAAAAAGAGTGAATATAAAAATGTTCTAATCTCCCCCCTTTCCCAGCTCTAATGAGAGTTTCTGAAAAAGATATAATTGGATTTGTCATATTTTATGGTGGCAGCACAGCAGCCACCTTCCATTGCTATTATATTTGGTCAACCATGAGTGGCAAACACCATCTTCTGAGGGTGGTCTTTCTTTACCAATTGCATTCTTTATCGTGATCCGCTTGAAAAGTGCCAGAGTTTCCCGGCTCATTATTTCTGTGAAACTGGGGTAGTTGCCTCATGGTGAGAGCTGAAAGGAGTGTTCCTGTGAGAACCTGACATTATTTCCCACCTACATTTGAAAGCTTTGTTTGCCACTTAAGTTTTGGTAAAGAGTTTGGGAGCCAACGCTATTCCATTCCCAGTGCTTTCCAAATGGCCACTTCTCATAGTGAAACTATGGGAGGGTCAGCTGCATAATGCATTCCTGTGACATCTCATATTATAGCAATTAGATAACATGTTGACTAAGGAAACTTTCTAACAGTGAGTCAGGCTCCTGGTCCTTCAGGCTCAAATTTGTTCACATTGACTAGCAGAAGCACTCTGGGGTTTCAGACAGAGGTGTTCCCAGACCTAACTGGTGGGGCTGATCTAGGATTCCTCTACATTTCATGAGGTACAAGGTGTGCTGAGCAGTGATATGTAAGAAGGAAGGCATGAAGTATTCCCTATACGTGTGTGAGGATGCTTAGCTCAGAGAAAATAAGGTTAAGAGAGGTGATATGATAGTCCTGTTTAAATATTTGAAGGCATGTCATATTGAGGATGGAGCAAGCTTTTTTTCTACTGCTCCAAAGACATAGGACGTTATCACATGGGGGGAATTGGGCAAAATCAGGGTTTAAACAGTGTTTATCTCATGCATATTATTAAACAGGCAATAAACAACAACAATCATTAATGAGGAAATCCTGAAAATGATTTGTTGCTGTTTATTGCCTGTTTAATAGCGATGTGTGTGAAAATCCTTTTTGTGATATTGCATTTTTAATGGGATAATCACTGTTTCAATCCCCAATTCCCCCCTGATTTCCCTGTGTGATAAGGCCATAGGACATGGAGCAATGGATGCACTTTTATCCCTATTGGGCATGCTGAAAATGGAGCAGCAGACTTCTCCTTCAGCCACCCCTAGATTGTGGAATGACCTGCCAGAAGAGAGTCAACAGCTGAATATGCTGTCTGAATTTACAACAACATTAAAGACCAGTCTCTTTCTGCAAGCCTACCAGCATGATTTTTAAATCGTGATTTTAAAATTTTGAATGTTAAATTTAGATTGATTGTTTAAATATATAATTGTTATTTGTTCCTTTAAATGGATGTTTTAACAGATATTATTATTATTATTATTATTATTATTATTATTATTATTAATTTTATTTTGGGAATAGGAAGTTGGAGGGGGACCCCTTTGCATGTGGTGCATGGATCACTCTTTGCCCATCCCATCTTATCTTATCAAAGATAGTGATGGCCAGAGTGTTGATCTTTCTATTGATCTTACCCATGTGCTGCATGTGGCTCCTGAAACTCCCATCAGTCCCCCAAAGCCCCCAACCCTCACTTTAAAAACAAAAATAATCAGTATGATTTTTCTGGCAAATTCCCACAAAAAAGCTCCCAAAGTGTGACAATGTATGTAGATACACCCCCATAAGTATCCCATAATTTCATACCAACCCCAAATACCTTCATTGTCCTCCAAAATGACAATGGGAAGTGATGCGACATCATTTCCTGTTATCACTTTGAGAAAGACTGCAAAGGAAAAAGAGGTGTTTGAGCTGGCTATGGAGAGGGAATTTGGTCCCTGATCTCCTCATTGTTGCCCAGAAATATTACAAGGAAGTATTCAAGATGCTGAAGCAACTTGAATACTTCCTTGTAATATTTCTGCCATAGAAGTGAAAGGCTCCATATGTGAGTTAAACACATGGTAGAGAAAAATGGGTTGTCTATGTTGATCTGATCCCTAACACTAACTATCTTGTGCCTTTGAAGTTTGGAAGGCTATACACATATAGAGATGTTATGTGCACCAGCCTGTCCACTGCAACCTTGGTCACAATTGCAACAGCTATGGGAAGTGGAAATGATAAGGTGTGGTCTCAGCAAGGCTAGGTCCCATGTGAACAATACCATTCCTCCCTCTTGATTTAAGTCTATGCATAGAAGGATAGTATCTGAACAGGACTGGTGTGTCCTTCAAAAGAAAGAAAGAAAGAAAGAAAGCAGAAAATATGCCAATAATTTCAGCTCAGCCTCAAGTATAACTCAAACTTTAATCCACAGCATCATCCTGGTTGCATTATTTTCTAGGATTGTTCCCCCTCTCTCCTTTTGAACACACTGGATATTTAGAAGAGCAATAGATTTTAACAGAGTGTATTACAGCAATAGGACCTTGGAGAGTGATCTTGTTCTAACGTTTTTATAAAATCACATCACCGTCTATTATAAACGATAGTTAAAACCAAGAGAGGGCTCTAATAAATCTATACTTGTGCATCTGGGATTGTGGTTAATGCTTAATGAGGGGGAGATGGAGAGAGAGAGGATTTAGTGTTTCTGAAGGAATGTTTTGAGAATGCAACTCTATAAATGCAGAGGCAGGGATATCCAGACAGTTAATTCCCATATTGCATCAGAAGATCAGAAAAATACTGACAAGATGAGAAACTGTAAAAATGCATAATGTCATCTGACAGCCTTAATATATTGCTGGGCATTTCAAGGTTATTAAAACAAATTCCATTCACATCACTAAAGCTGTTTCAAAATACTCATGTCAGCAAGTACCTTGTAACTCCTTCCATGCTTTACAGCCCTGGCTGTCTTTGCCCAATTATTCTTGCACATCAATACTTGGAATTTTGAAGGGGGGGGATACATTTTCTTCCACGATTAATCTGAATTTGTTAATGAGAACAAAATGAAAGTGGAATAAGGTGAAATATAATAATGAGGAAGTGATTTATTGTGTGTGTAGAACAATTAGATTATGGCACAGCAAAAGCTAAGATCAACATTATATATGTTGGGGGGAGGGAGGAATGGCAAGACAAAGAGAAGAATATCAAGTTGTAGGTTCATTCCCCTTCTCTCGTCTAGCCACAGGAGTTCTTTGTTGCATGGCTTTATTATTCATATTACTAAAAGATTCATATACAACTAAAAGACTGAAGCTAATTAAACATGGTTTCTTATGTGCATGAATATTTAGATATGTATTTGTCTATATATTGAGAGAGAGAGAAAAAAAAACCTTCAATAAACAGACTTTAAATGAAGCATTTCAAGTGAATGGTACACTAGTGAGTCTAAAGGCTGGGATATCATTCAGCTGTTGAAAGCAGAACGTGATAAAATAATTCAGAAATGGGAGACAAGTTTCATAGCATGTCTGATGCTTTTCAGTTTAAGAACAATGGCACTTGTAGTCAGTCATATAGTTTAAGAGAGCCTTCTTCACTCTGTAACTCACATCATCCCCAGACAGCAGGGCAAATAACCACATTGACTGGTGGTTATGGTAGTCCAACACATCTGGATGGCACCAGGTTGGGGAAGACTGATTTAAGAACACTAGAGGGTGCCATTAGAAAATTTTGGAATCTACCGTAAAAAGGATCTTGTTAGTTTGTGAAAGATTTTCTGCACATCACCTGGTACAACCAGGCAGAGGAAACATTGGGTGCATCTAAATTGTAGAAATAATTTAGTTTGACTTCGCTTTAATTGTCATGGTGCCATCCTACAGGATCCTGGGATTTGTAGTTTGGTAAAGCATCAACACTCTTTGGCAGAATCAAAGGCACAGGACAGACCGCCCAAAAAGGATGGCCTCCTGGCACCTACTTTTGGTCCGAGGGGAAGCCGCAGCCTCCAGATCGCGAGACTTCCCTGTGGACCAAAAAGAACCTGCGAAAAGAAGAGACCACAAGGGCCATCCAGTCCAATCCCCTATAATAACAACAACAACAACAACTACTATTATTATTATTATTATTATTATTATTATTATTATTTATACCCCGCTCTTCAGCCAAAAGGCTATCAGAGCGGCTTACAGTTTGTTAATTAGACATTTCCATGCAGGAAATCTCAATCAAAGCATCTCCGACAGATGGCCATCCAGCCTCTGCTTAAAGGAGACTCCACTACACTCCGAGGGAGTGTGTTACACTGTCAGGAAGTTCCTCCTAATGTTGAGGTTGAATCTTTTTTCCTGTAGCTTGCATCCATTGTTCCGGATCCTGTTCTCTGGAGAAACAGAAAACAAGCTTGTTCCCTTCTCAATATGACATCCCTTCAAATATTTAAAGAGGGCTATCATATCACCTCTTAGCCTTCTCTTCTCCAGGCTAAACATCCCCAGCTCCCTAAGTGGTTCCTCATAGGACATGGTTTCCAGAGATGGCTAAAGACTTCAAACCCCAGGGTTTCATAGGATGGAGTTACAACACTTAAATTAGTGTTAAATTGCATTATTTTTATAGTGTAGATGCACCCAATATTGGTCTAGAATTTGTTGTGGACTTTTTAAAAAAATATGTATGTGCATATAATCAGGATTATGTTGCTTTTGGAAAGGGAACAAATATGTTGTAGAATGGAGGGTGTGGGGGATGGTCTTCCAAGTTCTCCATAAGTGGGTCTGTTTTTTTTTTAATAGGATAAAATAATTCCTTTTTAAAAAATGTATATATTTGAAAAATTGGCAACATATTCCCTCCAATTTTTAACCAGTGATTTGTGCATATTTCATGATACACTTATTTTAAGGAGTTGTTTTGGAAAGGATATGTCTGTAGCCTTCCATGATCATATAGACTGTAAAGGACTATTTTTCTGGCTGATGGACACTCAATGAAGTGGCAACTGGAAGAGGTTGAAAAATTATCCACTAGAGTGGATTTCTCACACCCTATTGACTAGAACATTTTTTCACACAGAGATAAACTATGTTTGGAAGCCCTGTTTGGAACTAGATATTTACACATAGCTGTGTAATGAGTGGATATAGATTTGTGGCAATTTTCAAAGTAGCAGTGTTAGTCCCTTGTTGTATATCAAGGAGGAGGGAAGAGGAAGGAAAAAAAAATGTGGTAGCACCTTAAAAAGACTGTGGTTTTTTTCATTTTTGCATAAGCTTTTGTGGATATAATTCCACTTCTTTTAAGCAGTTCAATTGTGACTGAATTCTTGGAAGTGTGTTTCTTTCTTTGTATTTGTTTATCTGCATTTGAGTTACAGTTCTGTGGGGGGGGATATAAATGAATTAAACAGCAGCAGCAGCAAGACAAGTAGTAGTAGTAATAATAGTAGGAGTAGCAGCAGCAGTGTTCACAAGTAAAGGAGATCTATCAAGAACTTCAGTGGGTGAAAGTCACTTCATAGGATCAGAAACACCTTCATAAATCCACCCGAAGTTAGGAAGCTATCACTATTGTCAGGACTCAGTGTTACACTCTAGATTATCAGATGAAGAAGAATATTATTTGTCTGTGAAGGTTATTTGGGGACAGATGGATAGCTTTGTTTTCTCTGGGGAAACAAAATAGAACAAAAGCTTTCCTGCATTCACAGACTTCAGATAAGACTTCCTCAATCTTTCTGTCAATAGCTGTTTTTTAATAACATTCCAGACTGCCAAACAACCTGTCTATTTCTTTGTGTCTACTCCATCCTCCCTGTATCCATTTGGTTTGGATCTCTTTGCAATGGCATTCTCCTACCCCTCCCCCCAATCACTGATGTGTCAAATGAAAGGAGTGTGTGCATCTTGTGTGTGTGAAATACAGCAATTTCAAACCTAAAGCAGATAAAAGGCCATAGTGTTAGTCTTAGAAAGGACACCAAACTTGTGAAACTGCTTAAAAAATTGACTTTGCATTTATAGAACTTTGGCTGCTGACTGTATACTGTGAAGTATTCATTACTTTTTAAAGAAGTCGATATATGATTACTAAATATACCAAGTGGGGCTGTGAATGTGGACCCTTCTTAGGAAAGTAACAGTCCTGCCAACCAGCCACCCAGTGTGAAAAGATGGATCATGTTCTCACTGGGGACTTGTGTACATTGATCAGGCTGCTCCTAGGGCATTCTGGCTCCAGTGCTTCCCTGGATTTTCTTGCTACCTCCACATTCTGAAACAATGCTGGGTGGTTGTCTACACATATATTCCACTGTGGCACCCTGCACTGCCACTGGTGGTGTGTGTCACTCCCTCTGAGGTCAAAAACAAGGCTTCGGGCATTGGTGACATGGCTGGGTGACTGCTTGTGAACTCAGTGGGAGTGACTCATGCCAGTGCTGGTAGTGCTGGGTGGCACAGTGGGATATGTGTGTAAACACATGCCCTGCATGTATAAACAGCCACTATGGAGTGCTTCAGATTTTCCTGCAAAATCTGGATCAAAAGTTGTTTTTTCAAAAACCCATTTAGGCAGGGATAGGGTGGATTTGGTGCAGAAGTGGCCTTCCCTCATGAAGACAGTCTGCACTCAAATCATGGATTTGGATCTGGGTTGTGTAGACAGGTCTCTGTGAGGGTGGGCTGGGGAACTGGTTTTATCGATCCATGTGGACATACACTAGGTTTGTCACAGGCTTGTCACATAGCTGGATCAAGAAGGAAGGAATTAAGGAAGGACAACACACCTATACACCCCTGTTTTGTGGATGTGGTGCTCATATAGCTTATGTGTGGAAAACTATTTCTATAATATTGCCCAACTGGATTTGTGTGAGTAAACCAACATGGAAGATGAGGACTACTTAATTATTGAAATTTGTCCTAGAATCCAGCTAAGACCTTTTCTATCTCTTGATTTGTTTCTCTGACTATAATGCTCAAATTACACCAGATCTTCATTACTGGTTCTCTTCTAACTGCACTATGGTTCTGTCTAACAGAGCATAATCCAGATAACATAATTATTTTTGCACTTTTTTTTGGAATAAGGTTAGTTTAAAATTTGCATGACCTGGATCATGCTTAGAATACGTTGAAGTATGTTTTTAGTTTTTTGTTATGTGTAGTTTCAGAACAGTGACTGGTCTTGAAGACAGTCAAGCAATTATGACTGCTGAGCAGAGATCTCAGGCTTTTCTTTTTTTAAATTCAAGTCCGGAAATGAAAAGTAGAGAATCAAAGATCTCATCAAATCAGGTGTGTGTAGGTGTGTGTGTGTGTGTGTGCGTGTGTGTGCGTGTGTGTGTATCTGAGTCCTTCAAATATTGCATAGTTCATAACACCAACACGAGGCAGAAAAAATACTGTGCAATTTCATGTGATGCTGGATCATACCTTGCCTACCAAGTGAAAAAAGTCTGTATAATATGTCCTCAGATCACATGTTTTAAATGTTGTAATGATGAGCAGAATTTAAGTGGGGGAATAAAAATTAATATTTCCTGTCGAGAAATCCTTTGCCTTTTAATCTCATTTTTTACGTGGCATTTGATTTTCATTTTCTGGTATGTGAATAAGAATTATAGATTTCTTCTTCTCCCTAAGTCTTTTAGCCAGATGGTCCAGTCCAAACTTTACTGGATTAGAGATTTTGAGCCTAGAGAACAAAATTCATCTCAGGCCCTGTGCAGACCAGCCTTAGGTCAGATCAGGGCTGTGGTGTGTGATTGCCGTGGCCCCAATTTGCCTGTAAAAGTGGCGGCTGGAGGCTGCCCCTTCAGGGCTGTCTTCACAGCTGCTCAGTTTGGTTTTAGCTCCACACTGCTCTCAAAGTCCTTGAAACAATTTGATGTGGCATTGTCTACTTCTGTATAGAAATTTTTCAAATCAGTTTCAGATCTGACATTTTGATAATGAAAGTTGGTGTTCAGATTCCAGTTAAGTCTCAGAGACATTGAATCAAACACACCACTCATTGCTTCCCCTGTTCCTGAGGGTAGGGATGGGTAGCATGGACGATTTCTTCTATCCACATGAGGGCAAATAATTAAAGTATTTTCTCCCCCTGCTTTGGAAGAGAAAAGATACTCCTCTGCAGTATTCTCTCTATATCCAAACATCCCACAATGTTGTGAAGAAATTATTCCTCAGCAAAAAGCATGTATTTTCTGTGCACACAATAAAATGAAATAAAAATACAAGGGGAAAAAATCACACCAACCCCCTCCTCCAAACCTGTGACTATTCAGGAAACAAGATTTTCTATGCAAGAAACCCATGTTCTGTGCAGAAAATGTTTCTGTGTACAAAAATTCCTGTGCAACTCTCCAAGATGTTGTGTTGTCTTAGGAGAAAACTGTGCAAAATTCTCATTGGTGTGTTATATTTCCTGACAGTGTGTCCCGACGATCAGAAAACTCATTTTTTAACCTGAGACTGAATAATTTTCTATCCCTAAGGGGGAATAAATATTACTAATCCTTGGAGACATGTACTGCCTCCCCCCATTCCTTAGGAGCATTTGTCTCTTGACCACAGCATTTTGTATGTGTGTTTGTGTGTATTACCAAGGGACCTGTAGCTGTTGAGAGCCAAGACATATTTGCTGAAATTCACCATTGACAATCCAGCTTTGAATGACTTAAACAAAGTTTCCTACCCTGCTTGCCACCTTGTTTTGGTTTTTCATATGGAGCTGCCTTTCTAGATTCTGTGTCCCAAAGTGGATTCAGACATCCATTTAGTTCCATTTTCTCATTGAAATACCTCCATGATAATATGAGAGCTAACACATGGCAGGCTGTGCTGAATAAAGAACACAAACAGTGACTGAATTAACACAGTTCGCGGATGCAAGGAGCGGCATGTTTCCTGTCTTTAAAGCTGATTTTAATATTTTCCATTAAATCTATGATAATCTCTCTTTCTCCCCCAGAGCCTTGCCTCAGTCATTATAACCATTTCCATCAATGACGAGATCACACAGCATTTTTAATCTTAAATAGGATAGAAGGGAAGAGATTACTACTTAAAGGGTGAAACCATTAGTATTTGAGAGTGTTTCCACGTATTCATCACTACTCTGATACAGATCAGTATTAATAATGGGAGCAGCCAGACATAATCCATTTGCTCAATGTTCTTTCTCTCTGCTGCGATTGCCTTGTCTCTCTCTCTTCCCTCCCCTGCCCCCCCCCCCCCACCACCTCCAGACGCTGGCTTCTCCAGACAGAAAAGCCAGACAAGGCCATTTATCAATGCAGCTATAATATGTCTGATTTTATTAGCTTTTGAATTTTATCACCAAAACCATTGGGGGAGAGAGGAGGGTGCTGGGTGTGTGTTGGGGGGGATGGGGAGATAAAAGCATACAATACTTCTATAACTAGGCATTTTCTTCTGTGTCAGAGGCTCAAAGGCAAGGCAAAGTGACAAACAGAAATAAAAAGTGGCAAATTTCAATGAGATTTCCCTCTCCTGACCCTCCTGTGCCCAATTTATGTACGTATGGTATTTCCCACAGAATGACACCAAGCTGTTGTTAATATGCTGCTTGCATTGCATGCAATGTGATTTTTCTTTTTTCTCTTTAAAAAATCCTTCACATTTTCAAACGTGAGTTTCTTAATGGTTCATTTAGCTGGAAATGAAAACCAATCTGGAACCACCCCTTGCATTTTCTTTGAGAGGAAGTGTGTGTGATTTCACAGTACAAGCTTATGTGTGCTTACTCAGGTGTAAATTATGCAGTGTTCACCATTTGGTGATTTCCTGGCTTCTGAGTGGCTTTCTCCCCCTTTCAAATGGTTGAAACAGCTCTCTTAAGGCCGAGTTCCCGACAGTAAGAACTTCAAGTTAAAATATGCCATATTTTTGTCCTTTTGTATTTGCTCTTGACCTTAACTACAAAATAACTCCTCAGAACTTCACTAAAATTGAATTCAGTCTTTGGACTGAAAGAAGCTCCTTACTCTCACTGATAGCAGATTTGTTAACTATTGCAACTTAAAACTTTAATTTAAAAAAAAAATTCAGATATTTTCCCCTACATATTAGATCATCATCATCATAATAATATAAATAATAATAAAACTTTTATATATATCCCGCTTTTTGTTACCACAATCAAAGCGGTGTACAACCTTTAAAAAATAGAACAATATATACAATTCCCCCCCCCGAAAAAAGGATTAAACAATTCTATCCATTAAAATTACAGACAATAAAATCTAAAAGCAATAGTATAATAATAGAATAATGTGGGCAGAGTCTTCACTTATATATGTCTGTGGGGGGCTCTTTACATGGCCGGGTTCTATTCCGGGAAGGCCTGCCGGAAGAGATCCGTCTTCACAGCTTTCTTGAAGTTCTCTAGGTTGGTAATTTGATGGCTCTCATCCGGCAGGCCATTCCATAAAGTGGGAGCGATTGTAGAAAAAGTCCTCTGGGAGGTCACCTTCAATCTGGTCTTTGTGGACTGCAACAAATTCCACCCAGAGGATCTGAGTGCACAGGGCGGATTATACGGAAGGAGGCAATCCCTTAAATAGGTTGGGCCCAAGCCATGGAGGGCTTTAAAGATAATGACCAACACCTTGTATTGTGCCCAGAAACTAATAGGCAGAGAGTGGAGTGATTTCAATATTGGTGTAATATGGTCACTCCTACTTGTTCCTGTAATCAATATGGCTGCCATATTCTGCACCAATTGAAGTTTCCAGACTAGGCACAAGGATAGCCCCATGTAGAGCGCATTGCAAAAATCAAGTCTTGAGGTTAACAGTGCATGTTCTACAGTTTCGAGGTCACCCAGCTCCAGGAAAGGGCACAGCTGACATATCAGCTGGAGCTGATAACAGGCACTCTTGACCATTGCATTCACCCGATTTCTCATCTGAAGCGACAAGTCGAGAAGCACCCCTAAGCTGCGAACACAGTCCTTTGAGGGGAGTATGAACCCCTCTAGGACTGGAGGTTGCAGCCCGAAACCTGGTTTGCCCCCCCCCCCCAGTAAATACCTTCGTTTTGTGTGGATTCAGCTTGAGCTTGTTTTCCCTCATCCAGTCAATTACTGCTGCAAGACATTGATTGAGGGGAGACTGACCAATTGCTGGAGAGGCTGCCAAGAGGAGGGCACACTCAAATACAGGTGGATGGATAATCCAAAGTCTTGAATTTTGGAGGAATGTGATCACTCCTTGAAGGCATATCATAAAACAAACAATTATTGTTAGCATCTTTTTTTTAAAGGAGAAAATTAAAAAGGGACTCCTCTCTATACATCTAGGAATTGTGAGGCTAAAAGTATGCAAACTTTGGCTAGTGAAGCCAAACTTTCACTGAAATGAGACTACTGATATCGGAAATTAAATCTGATATATTTATTGAGGAGTGGGTAGGTTTTTTTTTTAACTGGCTAATAAAAACTCTGCTCATCTGAAATGTCCATGGACAGTGCTGAAGTTCTGAGGTGACATTCTGCAGGAAAGCTATTAAGGAAAAGCCAGACAATTCTATTTTGTTTGCTTGTGAAGGAGTCCTGTATTGTAGATATCTATTCTTTGTATACAATATGTCTGCTGGCTATTTTGGTGGTGACTAGGATGTTTATTATTATATTAAAAGGGAAAAAAAGGAAATACAGTCCACCTTTCATATTGGCAGACTTGCCATCCATGGATTTAGCCATCTGCAGATGGCAAGCCTCTGTTTTTCTTAATGGTGGCATGTGCATGTGGCCATTGTAGTGGGCACACATGTGCTGCACCACCATTAAAAAAGTGGACTTGAGCATGCACTGATATGGAACAGATTCCACTCAGATATGGGGATCCAAGTGTTACTTTCCATGTACAGTAAGACCACACTATCTGTAGGTTTGCCATCTGCAGATTTAAGCAGCTGTGGACAGCAAGTCTCATTGTCCCCAATGGCAGCACATGCATGTGGCCACCCTGCCATTAGGGACAACAGGACTTGAGGTCCTGCATTTTTTTGTATCCATAGGGCCAGCGGAGTCTGGAACAGATCCTCTGTGGATATGAAGGTCTGACTGTACTTTTATTCTATGGTTTGCTCCAGTTTTTTTTAAAGATGAGTTCAGGGAACTACAACAACAATCCCTTTAGATTAAAAAATAATGACCTAAATTTTCAGCTACTTAGTAAAGTATATTTAACTAAGTAGTCTCCCCTGGCGTGACCATCACAAACCTGATGGAAATATTATTAACCCATGCACTAATTACTGGCAGAATGGATCTCCTTCTCATCATGATGAGTGATGCCTGGTAAAGTAGGTTGGGGAGGATTTACAGTAGTGACAAAATTATGACAAAGGGGCTGTTCAGACATCCCCGAAGGAGTGGCCTCCAGCCGCCCCTTCTTCAGTCAGATCGGGGCTGTGGCAACCTCACACTGTGACCCGATTTGGCCTTTCCAGGGTGTGATAGCCATGGTGGCGCAGCTATACAGTGCTCCTTCAGTGCTGCATTGTATGGCCCCAGTACTGGAGAAGTGCCATGATGCCACATGCCATGTGGAGTGGTGCATGGCATCATGGCGCCCTAGGGGCAGAGTCGGGGCATGCATTGTCAGGATGCTATGCCCCAACTCCATCCCCATGCTGGCCCAAAGTGCTGGTCTATATAAGGCCAAAGTAGCAATTGTGAATATGATACACTTATCTAGATTTACTCATCTTTAACTGCTTCATATTCATTATTGCCACTTAGTCACAATTTTAGCAATATTATTTATCATCCACTTACCCAGAAATAAAGAGGCAGACACATATGATGGAATAAATTAAGGATCACATTTTATTAAGCTGACATCCAGCTTTGCAGTAAGGCCTGTGTAGTGTGGAATTTCCATCTAGCTCCCTGGGCAATATTGGCTGGCTGGATTAGTGACCAGCAAATTCCTTCTGGGTCCACCATGTCCCCCAATTCCTGTGCCTTTTAATAAGAAAGAAGGCTTGGGCTGACCCCAGAGATCAATCTTCTCCCTACATCCAAATCCACACAATATACAATGCAAGTTAAGGGACATTCTCGCAATTCATAGTGCTCCCTCCAACCTCCAACCTCCATTATTAAAACAAAATTGTCTAAAAAGAATTTGCTGAATTTTTTTGGCATACTATAATTGCATATCACTGTCTGATATTTCTTCTGTTCATTCCAATGCCTAGTTGTAAAAGTGTATCTCTACAAAGTTGTAACTGCTTAATGCTTACCAATCCTCTCATCTGAAACTGTGAAATGTGTCTAATGATAAATTGATGCATCCTTTTGCTGCTCTTAACAAACATGTGCAGCCAGAGATAAATGTTTGGTCACTGAGTATACTTACTAGGAGGACAAGAATTCGTTAAAAGAAAATGCAAAAGGTTGACATTTATAGGAAAATATGTAATTGTATTGGCCCACTGGAATGATAATTTTCAGAGAGTAGCAGCTTTGCATATTAAAACTGCAATTTTCCCCCGAGAGGGAGATGGTTATATTTATCGGCAATGACTGGCATCTTGCTGAGCTGCCAGACCATGTACAATGTGACAGGATGATTGTCCAGTTCTAGATCTGGATTCCACAGATGATGAGTAAACCCTCTCTACATGTGGCAGGAAGTGTCTCATAAAAACAGTGGAGTTTATCAGACTAGGGAAATGGGAAGTATAATCCAATGACAATCTGAACACAATCATGGGATTTAACATTATTGTGTGATAGACTACCACACGGAATTTTGGGCAATGGGAAGTCAGTCCGAACGCAATCATGAGGTTTCACGTTATTGCATGATAGACTACCACATGCAATTTTGGGCAATGGCAAGCTATTTTCAGGCAATGGGAAGTCAGTGCGAACACAATTCATATTCACATAAATTCGCTGAACTAGCAAATGCACGTGAATGCGTTCTGGCCCACTTTCTTTTCATTTGAAATTAAGAGAAATTCCTCCCGTATGATAAACTCCAGTGTGTTACTTATAATTCATGTAGCAGCAAATGTGAGTTAGCAACAGTACAAAACAATGCAGAGACTCATCCCTGAGCCAGGATAACACTGATACAGCCATGGGCCATTCTCTGTTTCACACAATAGCTCAGGTGGAGACATAATTTGCTGCAAAGTGACCCCACTCTGCCATGATTGTACAGGGCCTTCCACATTTTTAATGCATGGAGGGACTTGTTGGCCCTTGTTTTATAGTTATCCATTGTATATGTAGTATTGTTCTAAGTGTATAAAATGCTCCACAATTCCCAGTTACCTTAAGTTTTATTATTGTGTGTCCTCAAAACAACCCTGAGATATAATTTAGCCTGTGAGGTAATGGCACACCTGAGGCCACTGAGCCAAGTTAACAGGTGAGAAGTTATTGGAACCTTCTGTATTAAAACCCAGCACCTGGACCTGCCTTAGCTTGTTTTCTAGCAGGCATGTTTATGGTTTTTCAAAACAGTCCTTCACCCAACTGGCTCCCCCTGATTTGGTTTCACTGCCTATAAAACATGAAGAACCATTTTGCCTGGAAGGGAGGACGAAAGAAACAAGAACAGCCTGACAAATGGCTTGCCATGTAGCAGCCCCTGGTATTCTGGTGCAGGTGCCTCACCCAATTGCCACCTCAGCACTACCCAAGAACTGTCTTTCCCTAAAGGAAGAAGAGGGTTAGCTTTCTCTTCTGGTAGATAGTTTTTACTGCTTTAGCTTAACCATTTTAAAAACTGGTGCTTAATTATTTCAGTAAGGGTGTGTCATTCTGTGGCCATTTATGGCGACTCCCTGCCCTCTGCATTTCTTTGCTGGTTGTGTATAGGACAAGCTATGGCAAGGTTCTTTTGCAGCCCCCAGTATAAAGAATTGTTCTGTGAATGGCTATTGACAAATCCCAACAAATTAAATATCAAATGAACTACTGAAGTTCAAATGAACTGCTTCTCCATTTTTGGATCCCTAGATGTTGTTAGAATATGGCTCTCAGAATCCCTGACCACTGGTCATGCTAGATGGTTGAAAAGCAACTACATCAGGCAGGGGCATCATTAGGGGGGCCTGGTGATACCGCAGAGGTGGTGCCATCCAGTGCACTGGTAGGAAGAGGCTGCCTTCTGGGTCTGGCAGCTCCCTTGGTGAAGCTGGAAAGCAAGTCTCCTCCCTTTCCCTCCCAGCCAACAGCTCTGCCAGATTTGGAAAAAGTTGTAGGATGACAGAAGCAGCCCACTTCCACCAGCTGCCTTTTGGTTCCAGTGGGTCAGATAGCTAGTGAGAAAGCAATTCTCTTCCCTTTCCCACCTGGCCAGAAGTTCTGTCAGAACCAGAAAGAGCTGTTGAGAAGGCGGATATTAAAAATGATCTGCACCAGATGTCACATGTACTAAATAGACCACTGACATTGAGGGACACAGATTTAGAAACCACTGCTTTTGGTGTTTTGATTTAGCTCTGAGTAGTAGGGCCAATGGAATGAAGGGATTTTTAGGGCAAACCATCTGGAGACACCCATTCGGGAAGTTTAGTCTAGTTATTGTGTAAATTTCCTGGAGACAGAGGTGTGTTTGAATTTGTGTATATTTTCTTATGAAACATGATAAGGCGCCAGACCTGCTAATGATTCCATATAAATTAACCAATTAAGTAAGTAATATGCAGCATAGCTTCTACTTATGTACAAGTCTGCCAGTACTGTGCAGCTTGATATGTTACTCTAAAATAATTGGGAAAGCCCACTTTTGTTCAATTCAGTAAATGTTTCTTGTATTAACCTTGTAGTGTAAAAGATGGAATTATAATCACCAATTACAAAAGACAGTTCTTAATAATACAACATTGATATTAACAGAGCTCATACAGTCTTTCATTATTCCATTATGTGATTCCTTGCTCTAATCAGAGATGCATTGAGAATAAATTGATTGCTACATAGACTTTCCAGGATCATTATTTTGGATCTCAAATCTGCTTTATGCTGGCAGATGAATTAAGTAGACAAAAAACCCCCAAACCATATGACATTAAGCAGTCAGATTTATGCAGCATTCAGTAGCAAAATAAGAATTATAAATGACCTCGAGTCATTAGCACTTTCAAGACCCAGTGCTCATGATAATAATAACTACTAGCATAATCCACTGAAACAATTAGACCATAATATATACTGAATGAATTCTTTTAAAAGAGTATATCATTTTGCCAAATAAACCTAAATCTTGGGTTCAAAGGTCTAATTTAAATGAAACAATTTAAACACAGCCAGACAATCTGCTAGTTTCCTATCAGTTTATGGCAGTATTTGGGAACCTTTTTCTCCTGAGATGATTTTGATCCACCAGGCCTTTCACTCTAGTCCACAAGTTCTTCAGGCTGACAATACTGTTCTTCTTAGCCCTGAATCTTCAGTTTGGGATCCTCTGTCATTCCAAGTTATTGGGGGTTCATCAATTATGACAAGAAAACAGTTAAGGAAATGTGACGTTTCTCTGCTATTTTTCTGGTGAGCAATTTTTGGGGTGGGAGGAGATTGCATTCAGAGAGAGAAAGGAAGAAAAAAAAAGAATGTGTGCGGGCGTATGTGAGATATTAGACTTCAAGGAGAATGCTGTATCTACTCATATACAATTCATTTCCCCCTGAATTTCCATTCAATTATTAATCACAAAGTCTCACAGTAAGTACAAGATATGTATCTGAGAATAATACATGCTTTGACAAACAGATGCCATGCACCACTTGGATAGCACTTCTTTTAAATAAATGAAAAATGCATCATGTTGCTTAACCCCTACAATGTTATGAATGTTAAATGGTATGTTTGTGTATACTTTGGCTGTGGACCCATCCATTGTACAGTCTCAACTACACAGATTTATGACTGAGGAAGTGTGAAGTTTGGGGGGAAACTTTTATCACCCCTGTTTTTGGGAAAGCTTAGAGTTCGACCAAGATGTTTTGCTTACCAAATGTCAAGCAAAGGACAAGATTTATAATCTTTTACTCTAGCATTTGATGTGCAGAAGATGACTGGACTAGCAGTGGAACTTTCCTTGGATATGGGTGATAGGATGGCATACCTGAACGCAGCTGGCTTGCTTAAAGAGTTAGAGGCATGGTGAATGGCAAGTAGAGCTTTCTTCTCCAAAACCACTTTTTGGTATTTGGTGCTTGAAAAGCACCACCTCTCTCTGCTTAATAGTACCATGGGATTTGATTGTTTTTAGATGCACCAGAATTTTATCTAAAATTATTGCAAAGCTACTGCATACTAGTTGAAACTAGTTATAAATTGGTGTTCCTGATACTATTCAGTATCCAAATACTTACCTCTGATTTCTAAAAAAGATGTTTGGGATGATTATTGGCTACACATATATAGGATCGAAGGTTGCCAATCAATATAGTGGAAATAGTTACCTCTGTTTAGCAGATGTGAGTTTGCATCTATATGCACTGTCAAAGAGCTTTGATTGTTAATTTTTATTTGGATGAATAAAACATTCAAATAAAAGAAATATCAATTTTTAAAAAATTAAGTAAAGAAAAACTTTTATCTTTTAAAATCCAAGTTATAGCCAGATATCATAAATTCAGTAAAAGGAACATAATGCTCCCCCCCCCCACTATGTCTGGGACAAATACATCCTGTTACCTTTATCTTTTCTATAACTTTACACAACTATTCCTTTGAAATGGAAATAACAGCAACAATCAACATGTTTTAAATCATTTTTAATGTATAGATACTATCTCTTTACCTATGTAACCAAACAGAACAATTAGAGGCTCACAGGATTTATAGACATGAATCATATATTGTATATATAACTTTTTCACCAAAACATTTTATTGCAGAACATTCCTGCTAACTGTACATGAAATCAATTTTGTTAGCACCTCACCAGTTCTATCCCCACAGTTCTTACAGATATGACTGGATGGTATTGATACAACTTCTTACAGTGTTTATTTTTCATTTCAACACAAGATAAACACTCTCCACACCTGTGATTAAATAGGATGGCCAATCACTGTTATCTTTATTTCTCTCTAATTAACAAATCAGTCTGTGATGGCAAACCTATACACCTCTTTAATGTAATTGATCAAAAGCAGTTAGATCTGAATTCAGAACATTATTATGTATGTTAAAATTGCAAATGAACTTAACTGCAGATATTGCAGCTAAAGTGATGCTTGTCCTGATTTGTATTTAGTATCAGGTACATGCTGCACTACTAACCACCTGCACAAACCTTTGATTATTCCATTTAGTCCAGTTTAAAACTCCACCAACTATGTAAAGTTATGCATACAAAGAAATGATAAAAGCAAGGAAGTTTTAGAAGTCAGAAAATTCTCAAGATTAAGCTGCCTTTATCAGAGTAATATATGAATTGATTGCTAATGCATATAGATTTTTGAAATTCTTTTGATTAGTCCAAGGTGAAACCTTGTCACATTTTTGCTCACTTACATAGCATAGTGCTAGGACATACATTAAGCCTTTGTGCCACCAGATTTACACTTGTGGCATAATCATATACTACCAGATGAATTACTCTAAGGTTGCATCTGCACTGCAGAAATAATTCAGTTTGACACCAATTTAACTGCCATGGCTCAATGCTATGGAATTCTGAGAACTGTAGGTTTCTACAGCACCAGAGCTCTCTGACAGAGAAAGATAAATATTTCACAAAACTTCAGATTTGGATTACATCAATTTAATTATAAGCTAAAAAAAACAAAAAACAAAAACATACTTTTATTTGGTGTTGGAATGACACCAGAATTAGTGCCAATTGGGCCTCTAATGAACTCCATAACCAGTTGGCTCTTAAAAACCAGTTAAGGAACTCCGTAACCGTAGTGCTGCCACAAAGAAGGTCCTCTCTCAAGTCCTTCCTTTCACAGTGTATTGCCCCCACTGGTGGAACACAAAAGAGCTTCATCCAAAAGACCTCAGTTGTCAGGCGGGCATATACACATGTATATACTGGTGCAGATGTGGTTGCATATTCTTCCACATCCAAAAGAGTGAAACGTGAAATGGATTTTCAGATAAGTCTGTTCATGCTTCGAGATTGACAGGAGAGACCATTTTCTTTGTTCTATCACTTTCAGAGGTACATCTGGTGCAAATATGGGAAAGGGCTGTTCTTAGTGGCTGCTTACCTATTATGGAACTTCCTTTCGAAGGCTAGGGTGGCCCTTCCCTGTTGTTCTGTCAGCCAGCAAAGACTGAGGTGAGGCATAAAGCTCTCTGGCTGAGAATGCTAAATGCTCCTCCTTAAACAGCAAACTGAACTATGAAAATTAAACTGGAATCATAATGATAGAATTCAGAGACATAGTAATGTTGGTCTGGAACATCAGTATGCAAAGGATCCCTAAGATGCTTTGCATACTGGATTTATAGTGCTATAACTTTGCTGTAATTGTGGATTGTAAAAGCACTCTAACATGATCTCTGAAGCTACAACCTCATTTTAATAGTACAGCTGGCCCTGATCTCCAAGAAAGAGCACCCCACAAGTGGTCTCTAAATATTTCAAGCCCTACTGCCTTTCCTTTGCAATAGAAGACTTTCTCTTCCCCTTTCCAAAACTGTGAGACATATGCAGCACCTTTTTGAGAACACTTTTTGGATTCTCAGTGGGAAAGGTTTATGTATAACACAAATACAAGTGCTGTCAGAAGTGCAGCAGTCAGGTGGCAATTTCAACCCGTATGCATTCTCTGCTCAGAAAGAAGAAAGAAGAATGGAAGATGTACTTAGAAAGGTTTTTCTGCAGTACATTTCCACTGAGTCATGATGTGCATTTCCATTTTATCATGAATACCTTCCAACTGCATAACTTAGATAAAGCCTAATTTGTCTTCCTAAATGCAGGGAAGGGAGCCATACATTTGCAGCACTGCAACATGATTTATCTCACTGCATTATTATTGTAACTTGCTCTGAATCAATTTGAGAGTGCACGCTAAAGGGAACACTGATTGCTTGCTACCGGCGCTTCGGTTGCAGTCGTCAATCGTATAACATAGACGTGTCCTGGGGTATGTATAATTATGCTACGATTGTATGATGAACATATTTATCTTCGATGAAGTGCCTGATCAAATGGCCAGTTTATGGAAATTTTTATCCTGCCCTGTCCACAGCAGCTATGACAAATTGGACTGTCTTCAACCATGATTTTAGAAAAGCTCTCCTACCAGTCATAGACTCTTATGCTGTTCAATTAGATTAATGGAAATATAAATTTAACCCTACTTGTTAGTTTTCTCTCTTTTTGGGGTTTGGGGTAGATATGTATGTTTGACTTGAGGTACTAACTTCAAATGACCTCTATTTTTCAACCACTTACCTGTCTGACAGACTGATGTGAGATAGGAATTCTTCATAAATCTTGCTTCCTAAATCAATTTGTGATGGAATTTTAGTTTTAAAGAGTCACTGGGCATGTCCAGGTTTAATTGACTTGCTGTTCAAGGGATGTTGTTGCTCTGGAAGACTTTTGGCCCAAATCTCTGCTGACCTGTACACAGGGTTCTGATGCTTGACTAACAACAACAGTGATAATGACAAAAACAACAGTTATGGCAGAGTTGGGCAATAAGATATGTCAGGATGTACTGATAAATCTCTGCAAGTCTGCTAGAAGTAGGTGCAAGAAATGGTTTCATCCAGTGTCGACTAGAAAGGGTCACACTGTGGCCTCAGTCTTTTTCCTTTACCAGTTAATATGAGTGGTGGCTGGAAGCTTCCATGCCAGTGGGGTACTGAATCTACCCTGTGATTTACATTACAATCCCTATATCTGTGGGTGGATATGTTTCCAGATTTACTATGTAGATGCAAAACCTTTGATAATAGCAAACCCTATTGAAATGAATGACTTGTGGCAGAAGTTGACCATAGAATTGCACTGGAGGACCTAGAGATTCCTAGAAAGAACACCTCTCTTGTCACTTCTAGGTCCTCCAGCACAACTCTATGGACAACTTCTACCAGAAGCATACCATAGAACTGTGCTGAAGGACCTAGAAAATGCCTAGTGTGAACATATTTTTACAGATGTCAGCAAGTGAAACTGTGGGTACTGGTCCCACTGACATGGGGATTATATTGCAGTCTGAGCTTTAAAGGAGGATATACAGGATGCTGTGCTGTAACCCCAGAACAGATTTTATACCTTCAGTAGCTCTTTTAAAGTTCTGACATAAACCTGGAATTGATTCACCATGTCACAGAAATTGAAGCCACCAGATTCCACTAATAGATATAGCCCCCAATATGATATGACGACAATGACAATGATGCAAATACACAGAACCTTTCATTCTTTTCACCCTCATGAAACAGCCCTACTCACTGACTTTTACCTTATGGGCACCATTTATTTGACAATAAATATCTATTGGATTGCCATCCCAGGTTGAACTCCCATGGCCAAAAATAGGCCAGAGAATCCCTCAGCCCAGAATATCCATGGCCCAGAATACTCTAATATTTTGCCAACTCACAAACAAATATCACTCTCCTAGTTGATCCTGTATGCAATTACACAGTAGCAAATACCAGTGCAAGTAATAGCAGTGAAGGGTGCCTGGAGTACCACTTTACTTTTACATTACTTTTTACACCAGCCTGGGTCTTGATCCAAAATGCTTAATTATTTTTGGATTGTAATCCCATTTATGAGTGTGTGTCAAAGCTTGCTAAGGCAGGAGGTTGTTTTAGCATTGCCAGGATGTGCAGTTAGGATTAATGAGTTCAGTATGAATGGAATTCAGACCCCTAGATCAAGAAAAGAACTTTAGAAGGGACAGGAGAAGTCCAGTATTAGAGAGTGTGTCAGTATCCTGTGAGATTTACAGCCACGAAGGCTGGGGGAATACTGTATTCGAAACCACCTGAGGAGTAGATGTAAAAAGAGACCTGAGCTGAGACAGAGCTGAGCTTTGTGTATTAAGAGTGTAACAAGTAACCTGTGAAGTAGCTAAGAAAGCTGGACATAGGTTCTGTGTGAACCAAAACAGTGAAGGAATGTACCAATAGTTAGTGAGGGAAAGAAGTAAATTTATAACAACTGAAGTAATTTGTACACTGTAACATAACTTTGAGAATCATCCACTAAGAAAGGTACAGTAACAAGGTTTGACTGTAAATAAAATTCTGTTCTTTGTGTGCAGTAAGTGGTTGCCTGAAGTAATTTACAGATAACCACAGACACGCTACCAAGTATATTAGAATGCTACCCAAAGTAATCAGAACAGTGATTAATCAATACACTTCAGTTAGTAGGTGGCTAGCTGTCACATATAAATTGGTGCCAAGCGGTGCATTTAAAAGATCCATTGTGATGGCACCAAGGAGAGGTGTAGTGGAGTGGGGTTGCCACATATAAAGTGGTGGTGACACTGGTGAGATCCAGTGTCCCCATAGGCCCTTTCTTAATAAAGGGATAGTGCTATGATTCCACTTGAACTGCTGTGGTTCCACCCTATGGAAACCTGTGATTTTCAGCTTAGTGTCTCATGAAACTACAAAGGCAGAATTACATTGGTTGCAGCCATGGAAAATAAAGTGGAATTGGAATACTAGTTCTAACCAGAGTGGGAGAGCTGGAGTCATTGTGAAAACCTCGCGATTAGCTGAGAAGGACAAATACACATATCTAAAATAGGATTGTGCTCTGCTTCCAGGAACAGAAAGGTCTTTCTTGGTGGAATCTCCTAGAGTTCTCAACACTTTTCCTAGAGAAGCTAGGAAGGCTCCCTCCTTGTTCTCATTCCAACAGCAAGTGCAAACTTCCCTGCTCCAACACACCTCCAGGAATTGACCACAGTGAGCTTTATATTTTTAGTTTATGTTTTTAGTTCTCTATTTTAATTATTTTTAAAATTAATTCTCTATATGGTTTAATTGCTTTTTAAAGTAATTTGCAAGATATTTTCACTGAGATTTTTTAATGTCTTAATTGGTTCTGGTTTTAATATTCTGTAAGCTGCCTTGTGTTTCAATATTAGGAAAAAGTTGGAAAATTTATGATGCTAATGCTGATATTGTGGACCCCAGGAGAACAAGACCTGTGTCAGAGTGTGTAGCAGTGGACTGAGAGGGAGAGACCATAGATCTACAGAAATCCTTGCTCTCTTAGCCCCCAAATATACCTAAAAAAACCAGGAAAGTTGGAACAGACTGAAGCTGGTCTAAATTAATTCTCCCCCATTAAATGTTTCTGTGTTTCGAAATGATTTTGCAGCTCTATGGGCAGGGAGGGGCAACCTACAAATGGCTCTGTACTTTCACCCTGGAGAAAAAGGCCCCATAGAGCTTCTTCCAAGCCAGAATTTCTGAGATCAAAACATTCATCATATGGGCTTTCCCCCCTACAGCCTACACTCCAGCCTTACATGTTTTAGCTCTGGCTGCCATGTATTTGATGGGGCTGTCTGTTTCGCCCCTATGTAGTAAGGGCGGAAAATGCATATTTCCATCTCCAGTACAATCGAGCTTCATTTAATTTACACAGTGCAGGTTTTTAAATTTATGGAAGGATAAAGCACTTCTTTTCTGCTGTAGGCATGTTTCAAATATGAAGGACATATATGGTTTACTCTTCATACACACATGTACTGCTTGCCTTTTAACTTCATCTCTTCAAGAATGTATTTACCCCAAAGTCAATTTGCTATGTCAACATCTCTCTTACAGGCATATATTTTTTTTTACAGTTTAACAAGCTTTCTTATTAGGCTTTGAAAAATGGATTAAGTTATTGGCTTGCACAAAACATATCCAATTAGTCTTGATTTTGTGTATTTGATTTAAAGGTTTTTGATTATTTGCTCCATGTTTTGAATTGACAAGTTAGAAATGGAATGAAATTAACCTGTCAGGATGGATTAATGAAGTGATTTTGTCTGCCAGTTTATGATTTATACAGATTTTACTGCAACCTACTTCACTGGGCTAATATCTACAGATGAACCCTAATTAAAGGTACATTTAACCATATTTTGCAGTTTTACTTCCTAACGGATAGCCACCATTTGCAGAAAACAAGTAGAAATACATAAAATAAATAAAACATAGATTTTTTATCTGCATCTCTGTTAAAATCCAACCCTTTTACATGAAAGCATGACCTTGTCAATATTTAAATTACTATATAAATAAAAAAAAATATATAAGCATTTCCATTTATATTTATGTGGGGCTTTGAATTTCATTTCTATCAGGTTTAATTTATGTTGATTCCAGTAGTGTAAAAAAACAACAACAACACTGTTCAAAAGGAATGAATTCATTCAAACAAACCTTACAAAGTGCAAACTAATGTTTCTTTTGCTCATAGACTCTCTTCTTTCTCTCTCTCCAACACACACTCACACACACTCTCTCTCACACAACTGGATTTCCACTGATTCAATTATTACAATTGCTTCAGGTCCCATAATAGCTAGGGGCACATTGCTGAAGGAAAAAGGTCTAGATTTGTTTCTCTTTGGCACTGAGCAGATGGAGTGAAAAAGCTGGCTTACCTCTGGGGTTTCCCAATTTGCAATGAGAACTCACTGTCTGCACTGCTGGCTCCCACAATGTGTCAAACACTGATAGGGAGTTCTCACCACCCCCTTCTTCTGCAAGGATGGACCCACCAAAACAGGGCATTCATGGTATAAGCTGTACCGTGCTATTATTTTTTTTCCTGTTCCACCCCAAACACATGTGCATAAGCACATAGGCATGCTGCCGGTGGCCACCTCATTCTGCCATCTGCCAGCCCATTCAACACACTCTGCAACTGACCATGTGACTAGCAATTTGATCACACAAGCAGTCGACCATCCATACAGTGCACTGGTGTACCCAATGACACAATGGCACAGCACAATCATGTAGGGCCCCCATACATGCACCCCTTCCCCCAGCTCATTTTTCTTTATCGTAATTATAATACCAGGGTATTTGACTTTTTTTTTTATCTTGAAGTCTGAGATCTTAGTTCTTCTTTAATCAATGTTTGAATATTTTGTGATGGATTTGCCAAATATATCACCATGTAATCTGCATATAATTTTAGTTTATATTCTTGATCGTTAATTTTGACTCCTGCAATATCTTTCTTCTTTCTAAGGTGATCTGCCAAAATTTCTATTGTTACTATAAAAAGTAAGGGGGACAGAGGGCAACTTTGCCTTGTACCCCTCTGTATCGGAATAGATTTTGTCTTCTCTCCATTTATAATGATTTGGGCATCTTGTTCTGTATATCAACTTTCTATCGCTTTTAAAAAATGTTCCTCAAGTTGCATTCTCCTTAAAGAGGCCAATATAAAATTCCAATTTCAATTATCAAATGCCTTTTCAGCATCAAGAAATATTATAGCTCTTTTTCTGTCTATCCCCCCCCCCGGTGATATTCAATGATATCAACTAGATTTCTGATACTGTTTGGGAAATAGCTTCTAGATAATTTCTGTTAATGCAATGATCATTTTAATGTCATCAGTTACATTCAAATAAGTAGCTACATACTTTTAAAAGATTACGGAGACTGGCAAAAATATTGTTTTTTTAAAACTTCATTTTACAAGCTAGGTTTTACAAGCCCCAACAGACTTTTGTTCCAGCTTTTCAGTTTCCCCTTATTGAATGTAATGTGGTAGGCATTCCATTCCATGCAAATGGAAGAAATTAACACCAGGCAGTGACAAAAATCAAAGATGAGGTGAAGGACATCCTTCCTATAAAGGACCAGTGGGAAGATTTCCCTAGATTTCCCTTACCCACACTTCTAGAAGATACTGGAATTTTTTCCTTGAATTGATTATCTTTATAGAAGGACTTAAGTAATGGATGCTCAGAGGTAAGCCATTTGTCTTCACTTGAAATCTATTCCGAGGTAAGCCTATGAGACCCCCAATTACCTGAGAGAAAAGTCAACTGAAAATAATGGTACAGTGCACACCTGTGAGTAGCTATGCATAGGATTTGTACTCTGCCTTAGTTTTAGACTAAGGGAAGGCACAAACTGGCCCTCATACTATGGGATGCACCATCATGTTTTCAGCCAAAAATTAGCTGAAAAATAGGACCTGTAAATCACCAGGAATCAATTTCTCATTTCTACTTCTGGTCCTTGGGGCCAATTTTCAATATGTTTTTTTGGTGATGTGGAGAAGTTTTAGGGATGAGGGTTAGAAAAAAATAAATGATGACATTTTTGTTTCCTTTCTTTCTTTCTGTCTTTCTTTTTTAAATGTCAGATTCCTGATGCCTTGGTGTGTCAAATAAAATAATGGAGGCTTGATGTATGGCAAAAGGATTTAGGAAGTGCAAGCAGACTGTGGGGAATACTCTCCACATCTCTGTTTCAAACTGTGACCAATATCTAAAATGTCATCTCCTTAAACTTCTCTTGTTCTCTGCAACTCTCTGGGATGAACTGGAAAAAAAGTGCTTTCCTTAAAATAGCTGCATTTGCACATTCTTCTCTGTTTATTCTCAGTTCTTTCTCCAGCTGATGGCAAATGGAAAATCCTGTAGAACGTAAGATATTGATTTTTGAATCACCTCTATTGCCATTAGACAGCTGCTACACTACCATAAGGCATATATGTTCAATTCTATAGAGCAATTTTCTAATCAAGAGTGGTTGGATAACAATAAGGTCAAAGAAGCAATTAGTGAAGAAATAGTCATCAGAAGCAAAACACTGAAACACTTTGCTACAGTGCCTGCTGACATCAGCTTGAGTTGTAATATTGGAGCCATTAAGATGACCTGCAGCATTCTATCACGCTTAGGTTGACCCTGACAGACTTTGACCAGCAATTTGTTGTCATATCTTTCAGATTGAGCAACATGACAAATACACACAAAACTCAATGCTCAAATGACACCCTTTTGTGCGGAGGCACGGATTTTGACCTTTAAGTGGTAAAGGTCATGAGGTCACCCAATGGCACATCTGCCACCTTCCCTGTCTCGAGGCAGCAGTTGTGTTAACTAATATAGTATAACCTTTCATTTCAAAGTGATGACATTCAGTCACTGCTCAACCATGTCAAATTTCTACATCAGAAATCAAATATTTGTAGGTTCCCCTCTGCCTTTTTAGAGATTATATGCTTTGTCAGGCAATACACTTTGCCTCAATCACTCCATGACTTCATGAGATAGTAAATGCCAAATTACTTCTCAGTTTTGCATGTAGTGTGGCTTTCAGTTAAGAAGGAAAGCCTACCTTTATATTCGGCAGGGGCATAGATGAAGAGATTTTGGCAGGTATTGCTCTACTCACATCTGCATTGCAAGCACACCTGCCAACATTCCCCTAGCTACAAAATTATTAAAGTGATAGAAATGTGTTCGTTCTTTGCCTTTGGCCACACTGTGGCTCAATTCAGATGCAACAAGAAACCATGATTTTTAAAAAGATGCTATAAAATTTCTGAACAGCTTTTCTTTCACTGGTGGTGCACTGTAGATACATATTGATACAGTCATACAAAATCATTCTGTTTATGTTCACAAAGAATTACAGTAAAACAGTATTCATTTTAACAACTGCAGATTAAAAAGCAATGAAAGATTACAAAAAATACAGGCTTAATGAGATGATGGGATCTTTAAAATAGTGGTCCCCAAATTTTTCAGGGCGCCATCCCCATTCCTCTTGGGCAAACAACTCTAATACCCCAACACCAATTTGTTGATATTACTGTTCTACTGGAAATTTAAAACAATGAATCATGATCACTACTCCCTTTGCACCTGGTCACCTTGGGAGCAGCTGTGCAGTGACCCAGAAGCCTCTTGACCATGCCAATCTTGTGGTAAAGGCCAGCGCAAGCAAGAGGCTTCTCAGTTTCTGTTCAACTTGGTATTTGGTCATTGCTCCCTTTGCACCTGATTACCCTTAGAGCAGCAACCAAGCAGCTGGCTGAGCAGTGACTAAGAAACTTCTCATCCATTCTGGCCTTACGGCAAAGGCTAGAAGCTTCTTGGTCACTGTTCAGCAAGCTACTCGGTTGCTGCTCCCTAGGTGACCAAGTGCAAAGGGAGAAGCTTCTCTCTGGCTTTACTGTACACTACCCACACTGCAGTAGAATCTTGTTCATTGTTTTTTTTCTTCATCAAGAAGAAATTTGTGGTTATTTTGGTTCACATTTGCTGTAATGTATACAGTTTTCTCAGTGTTTTCTCAGTGTACAAATTTTAATGCATTTCCCCTATTTACTAAAATGTATTTAGACATATTTTTCAAATATACACATTTTTAGTTGTGTGTATTCACTTGTTTGCATTTTTTAAAAAAACCCTGATGCTTATTTGATTTCCCTCCCAGTGATAAGAAACTAAAAGATATGCATCATTTTGCTAACACTCTAAGAGACCACAAAGTGCATAAACTGATTTAAACAACAACAACAAACAAACCAGAGTCAATGTGAATTCTTTTTTTTTTATAATGCCACAGGTCATATTGATTTCTGAAACAGTGGGGTAAGAATAAGCAAAGCAGTTTCATATTTTTTTAAATAATTGTCCTTATATTCTAACACTCCAAATCACGATGTGTGTTAATATACTGGGTAAACATGTGCACATATCTATGAGATTATTGGTGAGATACTGTCGAATACTTTGATGAGCTGAGAACTCATTTTTTTTTCTACATCTGAAAAGCATAGGTTTTTTTTTAATCCTAACCAGATGGTGGCATTCTAGCATCACAGCAGCTTTCTAAAGCCTGCACATGCCATTCAAGACAGTCATTGGTGTTTAGCCAGCAGCTAGAGACTAGGTTTTGCATCTGGAATATTTCGGGAATTTAACACACCTGTGCTGAGGCTATTATGTTGCTAACACCTTTTATCAGTCTTTGAACAGATTCCCGGTAAAAAGGCCAGGGGAAACATAAATTTACTGTGAGGGGGAAAAAAAGAAACAAAAAGAAGCAAAAAGAAGCAAAAATTGTTATTCTTTAGGCTCTGGGGTTTTCTTTTATAAAAAATAAAAAACAAAATAAGGGAAAAATCTAGTACAATTGGTCCAACATATCAACTGATTTTTTTTTTATCCTTGGGATCAACCATCCATGGCTTGAAAATATTACAATAAAATATACATTTTAAAAAGCAAATCTTGATTTTGCCATTTTATATAAGGGACACTGTTTTACTATTGCTTTGTATTTTATGGGATTTGAACATCCAGGGATTTGGGTATCCATGAGCAGTCCTGGAACCCAACCTCAGCTGATGCCAAGGGCCTTTATTTATACCTTGCAAAAATGGTCACTGAACAGGAATATGACAAGACAATTAGGGTTCATTTGAGTAAGAAATCTAGTAATCAATAAGAGCTTGGAAATAACTACTTCAAATAACTAGTTACTTCTAATTAAACTAATAATAACGATATAGCTAAATTACAATGGTAACTCATTGAGGGATAACATAACGCCTTTGTTGGTGTGATGCTAAGCCTTTTGTTATTTTTTAGAGCTAGTTTTGTGATGACCTTATAAGTCATAACACAAGTCACACTCTCTCTCTGCCTAAGAGGAAGGCAACATCCTCTTAATAAATCATGCCAAGAAAACCTTTCATGCAGTTGTCATAATTAGTTTGAAGGCACATAAAAACTACAACAGTATCTTCTACATGTTTCACAGCTCCTTCCACTCTATAATTGTGTCATGCTTATATCCCACATATATTTCATTTGGGTTGTTAACGTAGTGTTCTTATGAAATTGCTGGCACTATTTTGGTGTCTATCAGTTTCTAAGTTGCTTTGCCCATATTTAAAACCCTACTCATAAGAACTGTATGTTTCAGAGAGAAATTACACGTGTGTTCATAGTTTTAATTTTGGAAGGAGCCACTTGGAACTGAATGCACCAAGTCCCATCCCCCCAACCTCATCTGTCAAACAGTGAAAACTGGTGTCGCGTAAACACTACTTCCTACCAAGCACATATTTTTCAGCCTGTAAAATAAAACTGGTGGAAAATTGCTTTTTTAAAAATGAGATGTAGTTTTGTGTTGTATAACAGTGTTACATAATGCCTATGGTAACTCCCACATGTTGTCAGTATACAATACTGTAAGGTCTACAATAAAGCACAGTATTACGGACTTAGTGAGTCCCATTACCCAGATTGTTTGAACAGTATTGTATCTCCATGTATATTTTTAAACTCTGCTTAAAACGGCAACCTATTTTTATTTTTTAAGATCAGTAGGCTCACACAACAAGCTAATTTGGCCCTGGATTAGTTCATTTTTAGTAAAGTTAAACTTGAATTCAACTTGAGTTGTTCATCATGATCGTATGTCAAAGGAAGTCTAACAAATGTCCTCTGATTTGAACTCCTTTGAACTCTGATTTGAACTCCTTTATTGTGCTTTATTTATTTAGCGCTTTAAATTTACACAGCGCTGTACATACAATCAATAAAATGGGTATAAATAGATAAAAATAAGCCTGCCTATGGCATACATTCTACAAAATAATAAAATAATACATATTACTACAAAGGAGGCAATGAATGAAACACATCAAATAACATCAGATAAAAACATCAGATAAGTTTGAAGCTGAAGCAACAACTGGGTGGAAGAGCCAAAATAGGCATCAGCCTAAATAGGCATCAGCACCAGTGGACCTTAAGAGCTTTCCAGAAGTTTGCAACCACTGCTTTTAGGAACACCTGATAGTTGTAATCCAACCAAAAACGTTTTGCTTTGGGAATGCAGTGTGGCGCTAGAGTGTTTTGAATGCGCCATTTTCATAGAACAATATTTGTTAGCAGATGGTTAAAGACTAACATCCCTTTTGCATATTTCCACCTATTTATTCTAGCACTTAATAAAAGCAAATAGATCAATAGGTTCTCAGGTTAAGAACCAGCATGGTGTATTGGTTTGAGCATTGGACTATGACTCTGGAGACCACAGTTCAAATTCGTGCTTGGCCCTGGAAACCCATGGAGTGATCTTTGACAATTCACACTCTCGCAGCCTCAGTGAAAGGCAAAGGCAAACCTGCTCTGAATAAATCTTTCCATGAAACTGTGTGGTAGGTTCCTCTTGGGGGTCTCTACAAGTCAGAAATTACTTGAAGGCACACAAGAACAAGGCCCCCAGGTTATCAGGTGTCTATGTGCATCGACAATGGTAATACTTTTTAACTTATTCTACCATCGGTAGAAGAAATATATATGCACTTTTGAAGTAAATTGTCCCTGACATTTTGCAGCATACCCCTAGAATCATAAAATAACAGAGCTGGAAGAGAATCCAAGGTGCAACCCCCCTGCCAACCTATATAACTTTGAGTGGTATCCAAATAGTCTGCTGACCAACAAAACATAAAGTCTTTGAAGGCACAGTACTTTCTCCATGTGTATCCACCAATATCTGTTCTAAAAACCTGGGGTGCCCTCTGCAACATATGTGAGAGCATGCTAGGTACGTAGGAGAAAAAGAAGCAAAGGGAAGCCTTTCCAAAAGAATAGAAGTATTTTCTGTAACATTGGGTGGATTTATCTGATCTTCTAAGGACTTTATCACATGAGGCAATAAACCGCAATAACAGCTAGTTAATAGCGTCCTTTGGGGGCCTTGTCAAACAATGATATTGCTTCGTCTCAGTGGAAAGTTGTTTGGCAGGCTTTTCTTTCATCCAAAACCTTAGTGAATGACCTCCTTCCCCACTTCTGTGGTGCTAGCATTTCCAGGGTGATAAATCAATTCTGCTTTAATCCCAATTTTGGTATTCTGTAGTGTTGCTTGCCCTTTGCCTGCTAGTGATCAGGTACGAAGGAGTTCCCGAGCTGAGCAGACAAGATTAATCGGTGGCAGATTAATTGCTTTAACCTGCCAGCAATTAGTCTCCCTGCCCCCCAGAAAAAGGCCCTTTTAAAGGTAAGACTTCTTTTAATTTATATTTCTTTGGAAGGTATCTCTCTATGTGTGCCAAATAAAGTACACACTGGGGAGTACTGGGTGGTACTGGTTGGGCTATATGCAATAAGGTATTCATGTAAAGGCTGTATTGCTGGAAATATTACAAAGATTGCAAAGGTGTGATAAACAGAGTAATATCGATTGCATAGAGCTTTTGAAAAGAATGCAATTTTAGTGAGATAAGAGCATGGTGTGATAAAGTCCTAAGTGTATAGCAGCTCTGCTGGGGAGCATCAACACTTTGGGACTAGCTGCAGCATTCCTTCCCTAGCTCTTCTTGTATAACAATTTTAGTCATTCTTCTAAGAATAACTTTTAAGTATATACTATCTTGAACATGGCTAGTTTTTCCTGAATTCCCACCACAATCACGATTTCAACCAGGGCATAAACCTGATTTGCTGATCTTGTTTAAAAGAGAACCATCATTACCCATGGGACTGTTGCAGCAGGATTTAGGTGGAAAATATAGCCTTGGGGACTTCAGTAGGCTAAAAGACAAACAAAAAATATTCCTTGAAACACAAAAACTGGATAATTTTGTATCCTAACAATGCAAGAAATGGTGTTGCATTAGCACAGGAAATTGATGAGAAATGTCTTTTCTTTTTCCATTCTTTTATGTTTTCATCTTAACCCAAGAATTTATTGTAGCCATTAGTCTTCTGAATGAAAAATTCTCTCTCCCGTTTTGATTTTATGATAAATCTGGGGAAGTATATTACTAACATTTGAAAGGATGTATTAAAAGTTGTTTGTATCAAGAAAGAAAATAGCTACAGGCCTTACAATAGAGAAGTGATGATATATTTGTTGTCACTGAGGGAATTGTTGGTTCATATGCAGTGCAGATAAAAATCACATCTAGATCAGAAATGCTATTTCCTCTTTGCAACAGTGAGTTTTACCCAGATTGCTGAGGTTTTGCCCCAAAGCTAAACCTGACAAACAGACAAAACAAACAACAATACCAACAACACAGAGCTGAAATATGGTAGTTTTTCATTTGACGTGTGCATTTTTAATCATATCATATAGAAAGCTCTATATGGCTTTATGTTTATACAATAGCGGTATACTGAAGGAATCTGTTTTAAATATGGAAGGACTAGAGTGATATATGAATCTACCAAATTATTTTTAATAAAGTAGCAAAAACATCCAACTTCATCTGTGTTCAAAACCTGTTAGTCCAATCCCACATAGAGTGTTACTTCTCTTGTCCTAACTTTTTTTGATGGCTTTTCTCGTCCTTTGATCCAAAGCATTTTTCATCTGTACCAGCTTCACCTGGGTTAGAAACCTCTTTTCTCCTCTTCCTGTTTTTCTTTCTCATTCTCGTTTACCAGGTCTTGCACAGAGACAGAAGAATAGCCCTCCCTCAATTGCATCTGCCATGGTCCAGGCCTCAGAGGGAGAGAATGGCAGGCCCAGTTCTGCCAAGCCTAGCCCAGAGACTGAAGGAGGAACCTCTCTTCAGTCCATCTGCCGTAGCCCAGGCCTCAGAGGGAAAGAAGGGCAGGCCTGGCTCCATAAGGCCTAGCTCAAAGTCAGAAGGGCTCTCCCTCTACTCTAGCTGCCATGGTCCTTGCCTCAGAGGGAAAAAAGAAGAACTGCTGGACTTGATTCCCCTTCCCCACTGCCATTCCCTTCTCCTTTTGTGTGTCATGTCTTTTTAGATTTAAAGCCTTAAGGCAGGTAACTGTCTAATTTGTAAGCTGCTCTGAGAGCCTTTGTGGCTGAAGAGTGGAGTATAAATACTCCAAATAAATAATGAATAATAATTCTTTTTTTCTATGTCCCCACCCTTATGCTCATTCATATCCCCTTTCTCCTTTCCACCTTTGAGAAGTACAAAGGACTGTAGTTTCTCTTCTTCTCTGGGTTGCCATATTCTAGTTTTTCAACTCTAGGCAACTACTTCTGCATATTATGCAAGTTATTTCCTCATTATGTAAACAATATGAAGGATCATGAAAAGTTTGGCCAGCATGCATATATCCGTACATATATACATACACACACTGCTAATTTCACATTCAGGCACAAATCTTTCAAGATTGCTTTACAGATAGAAAATAGAAGTTTGAACTTTCATGGAGTTTTGTCTTGTACAACCTTGTACAAAGGAAACATAATGAATCCAGAGTTCCAGTATTGTATGGCTTTGGAATTACACAACTGTGGTTGTCGACACTATCACATTCAGTTTGTGAGTGTCCTTTAATCCTGCCTCCCTGCCTCATATCTTGTTCCTGTATTTTTTTAAAAAATATTTTTACCGATGAAATTCTGGAGCTCTACTACAGTGATCTACAAAACAAGTTTTAGAAAGAAAGAAAGAAAGAAAGAAATAGGAGAGGGAAGAAATTGGGTTGCTTGGGAATGGTGAGAGGGAAAGTAAGAGATACTGATGCCATATGACTAGCAAAAATGTGACATTTCACACCTGGGCATTTAGGCTATTGACAGCTCACTGGTTTCCCCCATCAATGAAAAAGGATACCCTAATTGTGGTACGAGGACGCAGCAGCTATGGGTAAGAGGCAGCATCATGAGATATGTATTACAAAAGATGTTTTTTTCCAGGTGTAATTGCAGTCAGAAAGCTGCATACAGTAATCTCGTACTACAGGGAATTAGAAGAAGATTAATAATTAGGAGAGCAGCTATGAAAGAACTAGAAAAGATCCAAAAATGCAAAGCTATACAACTGAGCACAGAAGTCAGAATCATATAAACCCTTGTATTCCCTATTACCATGTATGGAAGACAGGTAGATGTGAGATGTGGTGCCAGAGAAGAGTGCTGAGGATTCTGTCAACAGCCAAAAAGACAAACAAATGAGTCCTAGAATAGATCAAGCCAGAAATTTCCCTGGAAGCCAAGATTACAAAACTGAGATTGCTGTCTCTGAAGATGCCAGCCACAGATGCTGGTGAAACCTCAGGAATAAACTCTTATAGAACATGGCCACATAGCCCGAAAAAGCCACAAAAAACTATGGATGCCAGCCATGAAAGCCTTCGACTTCACACTGAGACTGCTGTACTTCAGACACATCATGAGAAGGCATGACACATTGAAAAAATCTCAGTAATGCTAGGAAAGGTGGAGGGAAGCAGAAAGACAGGAAGGCCACATCTTAGATGGACTGACTCTATTAAGGAGGTCACAGGTATGACTTTGCAGGAACTAAGCAGAGAAGTGGAGGACAGGGAGTCTTAGAGGTGTCTCATCCACAGGGTCGCCATGAGTCAAGATTGACTTGGAAGAGGTTAACAACAACAACAAAGTAATCTCTTTAGTTTCACAGTCTTCGGTCTGTGGCACAGATGGACATACACATTTCTTGTAACAGATTTTTAAAAATATACATCCAGATTTTTAAGTGTTCCTGCTTTCTCTGTGATCTTCTCACTTACACTCTGATGTGATATAGTTCAGGAACAAGTTTTCTCACATCACCTGCTGTCTATGGGAATAATGGATTCTCAATCCTTCATAACTGCAGAGTCAAGTGGCAACATCTATATAAGCCATCACCGATATGCCATGTAGTTCCAATATCCCATAATGTTAAGAGATGGATGCAGAGTTCCCATATGTAAAACTATGGCTTCTTCCAGATGTGGCAAATGTGCCAGGGAAGGTGGTGATGGATTTTTGTCCCCTGTATGTCATATTTTTAAAAAAGATCCAACTGATGCTTTCCAGTCATATGATGTTTTGAGATATTTCCCATCCTTTCCCACTGAATTCCAAAGTGCTGTGTTCCTTCCAAAAACATGAGGTTTGTTTTTAAAAGGACACATTTGGTCATCATATGAGTTGTGACAAAGTAGGTGTAATCAATCTATTTTCAGGATGTTTCCACCCTCTGTTCTATTTCCATTTTCTTCCCCCATGCATTCTTTATATGTTTTAATTGCTAAAAACTCTAGAGCTTTCATGATAGAGCAGTGTCAAATAAATAAAAAAACAACAACCACTTACTAGTGAATTTTAAGTTGGCTTGAAGCTGTAAGACTGGAGTGTGGTGGGTATGTAATTGGAAGGTTTCCACTACTTAAGTTCTCAGGCTGACAAGTGAGTGTGTCTTTATGCAAGGGGTGAACTGTCTTCTTAGCTTTTTTGCCAAGGCACTAGAGATTTTTAAAAAGTTTCCCTGGGTTCTAGTGATTTTTTAAAAAAGCTCTCCCGAGTTCTAGTGCTAAAGTGATGAAAGTCACATGGTGCTTTTCCTTGTGTTCCTTCAAGTAATTTCTAGTTTATGGAGACCCTAAGGTGAAACTACCATAGGTTTGTCCAAAAACTTCCCATGCCCACCAGCTGTCAAGCCCCAAGAGGGACACCTGTTTCTTCTCCTTACCAAAGGCAAAGAGGAGGAACCATTTTAGAGGATGAAGATCTGGCTTCTCTGAGATTCTGGGGAAGGAAAAGGCATGTGCCCTCCATTTGAGAGTGAACCCTTGTTTCTTCACCATGACTGAGCTAAGAATAATCTGAATAACCTTCCCCTTCCCCCTCTAAATATCAACAGCAGGGGTACTTCATGGAGCTTGATGGCTGATGGACAGCAGGAAGACATGTAAATGTGTGTGTATAGCAATGTATAGACACAGGATATTGGCCCCAGTGTTATTTAGGGACTGGAGGAGACAAACAACACTTGTGTTCTTGGGAAGGGACAATCAGGACTGTAGTTATCAAATTATGTCCATGTGTGCCTTTGGCTAGCAGTCACTGAGTGACCAACTGCAGTGTAGAGAGCTTAGACAACATGCCTAACCATGAGAAGGCATGACTCAGTAGAAAAGACAACTGTGCTTGGAAAGAGAGAAGGCAGTAGGAAGAGAGAAAGACCACACACCAGATAAAAAGATTCAAAGAAAACATGGCCTTAAGTCTGCAGGGACTGAGCAAGTCCATTGGGGATAGGATGTCTTAGAGACACCTCATTCACTGGGCCACCAAACATTGAAGTTGACTTGAGAGCAGTTAATAACAATAATGATTTTGTACAGTGGGCCTTTGGTATCCATTGGGGTTTGGTTCCAGAACCTTCCATGGTTACCAAAATCCATGGATGCTCAAGTCCTAATATATACAGTGATGTAGAAAAATGGTTTCCCTTATATAAAACTGCAAAATCAAGGTTTGCTTTTTGAATTTTTGGGAATGAATATTTTCAAGATGTGGATATTTTTAATCTGTGGATGCAAAATCCATGGATATGGAAGGCCTACTGTAAATGTGCCCTGAATCCAGCCTATCTGAATGGGTGAGTCAAAAAGTAGGACATATAGAGGTTTAGAACATAAAGTTTTAGGCATCCTTAACTTTAGGTGTCACTGCCAGTTCAGCCTTTCAAAAGAATATAAAGTACTCATTAGTCTAGTTTAATGAAAACTGCCAATGAAATCTGCACCTTGTGTATTACATTTTTTTTGTTCTAATTTGATACTAATCCAGTATTCAGGGAGAAAAAGAGCTATCATTACTCAGAAATTATGTTTTAGGTGTTTGCAAATGTACAAAATGATAAAATATGTTTTCATGCTAGATTCATTTGCTATGCCCTTGTGTCTTTGTAGTAATCAGTTTACATTTTTCTTTTTTCCCATAAAGAATTACTGTGATTGCTTTTTTTTTAAAAAAAACAACACAACATTTTTTGACTGATAGTAATATAGACTTTTTTTTTACACAAACACTGGAGAAAGGTAATAATCTTACGTGGAAGAAGCAGTAAGGCAATGGGGAGACATTCTGAAGAACTGAGCTTAAGATGCTGAATATGGAGAATGCTAATTTTTGTGTGTGTGCGCCAGAAATTTTTATTTATGCAGGCTTGTTTCTGACCTTTCGTGTACATAGCCCTGGCTGCTCATGTTATTCAGTGCTATGATGCATATTGTTAAAAACAATAAAGGTGTGTGACAATGTCTGGCATAGACTTTATGGTCTTCAAACAATTATTGGATGCCATTGCATCCAATAAACCCGTTAACCCTAGCCTCAGTTTAATTAATCATGGTTTGTTCATCAAAGGCCAGGTCCCTCCAGATCCTTCATTCTCTTCTTCACCTTCCAAACCAACTTCATTGTTTCTATATTAGTTGGAATCCTCTGCCTTTTGGTGCTCCATCTCCTGATGACTTGCTCTTTTGATGCTTGAAAATTAAGGACAAATTCCATTAGACTTACAAGAAGTCCACTTTTTCATCAGTTTTTCTTGCCTATGGGGGTGTTTGGGATCAACAATGAACACACGTGCTGCTTGCAAAGCAAGCTGAAAGCAGGAGGAAAAAAAGGCACCAAGCCAACTGAGAGTTTGTGTAAGCTTTCCTACATGGGTTCTGCTTTTTGACCTTCATTATGGTGCTCAGTATATGGCATACTATTTATTGGATTGTAGCAGTTCCACTGGAATATCATTTGTTCCTGCCCCTTTCCCTCTGGTAGCAGTGGCAGCTGTGTGCCACTTCCTTCTGGGGAAGGGGAGTGAGATGCCCCTCACTCCTCTGCTGTCCTTGCTGAACTCCTTCCTCTGGTGGCAGTGGTGGCAGTAGATCTAGAATGGATTGCTCCCTGCAAGACAAAGAGACTTTGAAAAGAGTCCTTTATACCCACCCCATTCCTTCTTCCTTCACCACATTCTATCTTCTTAAATACACTTGAAGGCTGGCAACTTACAAAATAAAGTTACAAAATATAATCAGCTATCATCTTGCCAAGAACAGGAGCACATACCAGGCAGTAGGAATTCTTATTATATTCTTTCCATATATGTAGTTGTCTGTGGAGCCTCAGCCCCAAATTATCACATCCAGAATCAGCAACAAGTAAGCTAGGCTACAAAACAGTAGGACCTATGCTTTCCAACAGAAGAAAGACCTTAAATGAAGCTATTTATAGCTTATCCTCCATAGCCCCATCCCAAGTCATCTGCGGGCATTTGGACCAAACAGCAAGGCTTCCAGATCTTGTATAGACCTATTCTTCAGCAGACATATTTCTGAGCAACTTTCTTACTCCTTTAGATCTGTTGTCTGACACCGAATGGCCCAGAGGTTCAATGTCACTTAGTAAATCAATGTTATACTGCAGGTTACAGACAAAATCCATTTTTTAAGCACACAAAATAGTTCTGAAAACCAAACCCTTGGGGCCACCTTCAGATGCATGCTAAGTCTCAGGATTTTAGGTTTCATGGTTTAGGAGATATGGGAGATAATGAACAAGAGAGAGAGAGAGAAACTTTCATTATTGTTGATAATGTAACAGTTTTTTTTTAAAGTGTTGATAAGGAATTTTTGCTCTGGTGGATACAAGAGATACTGGTGGATATGAGAGAAGGTTGCTATTAAGATATGAAAGCCCAGGCTGAGCAGGATATCTTTTTATATTGTTTGAATAGTGATTATTTTAATTGTGTCAGGTTTTAACTGATTTTCTTCTGTAAGGTACCTTGGGTCTTACTCCAGTATAATAGTACAAAGGCAGATAAATGAAATAAAATAAATAAACAAATAGTTACAATGCAGTACTGGGCATATTTACTGGGAAGTCAACTATGTTCAATGAGGCCTTCTCACAGGTAAGTGCCCTCAGCAAAGCAGCTCCATTCACTTCCGTCCTATTTAGATCGTCCAGATTATTCATCTCTGGCATCACTGTTTATCAAAATAATAATTGCTTTCATACCTACCTGATGCCTGAAAATAGGACAACACATAAAGTTGTAAAACCATGTTTGAAGAGATAATAGTTACAGCTGCAACAATCTCCCCCTAGATTTCTGTTTCTAAGCTGACTGGAAATTTATCATACTTTCATTCCATTTTTTTTTCTCCCACTAGTCCCTATGAACAAAAGGCCAAAATGAATTGGAAGATGTTGCATCCCAAGAGGTAGTGTCATATACTGACATTTAGATGTAATTAAATTAGCCAGCACAAAGACAGAGCAGGACGGAACTCATGCCGTTCATATCTCCTAGAAACAATTTGAAGAATTCTTGTGTTCAATTCAAATACACTTGCATTGCTTTTTAAGCAACTGTAGTAAGAAGAAGCTCAGCATCATTTCACTTTGGTGAGTAGTAGCAATGAAGATGAGGTGCTGATGTGATAAGTAAGACATTACTGAGAAATATTCAGTGTTTGCAGATGTGCACTTTGCCCTACAGTATGACCTCCACATCCATGAATTAACTATCTGTGTATTCACTTATCTACATCTGAAAAAATATATATTATGTCTAGGCATTTCCAGGGACACCGACACAATTCTATGGTCAACCTCTAGCCCAGGCATATCACAGAATCATGCTGGAATGCCTAGAAATGCCTGGAGAAATGTTCTTTCTAGGCATTTCTAAGTGTCTAGTGTGATTCTATGGAATGATTGGGTTGGAAGTAATTTGTTTTATTGAAAATAATTGTGTTCCCTACATCCACTGTTTCAGGTATCCACAGGGGCTCTTGGAACATACCCTCCAGGGATATGGGGTCATATTGTTTATCCAATGGCAGGTACTGGCTCTCATGTCAATGGGATGGTGAATTTTCCATGTGTTTTAGTTTGAATTTTAAATGAGTCTTCCATCCAATGTACTAAATCTCTTTAAGAGCTAGATTAGTTTTGTTAATACATCAGAATGAGATAAGATGCTGGCAAAATGCTGCTCCCTTGTTAGATTTCACATATCCTATGACTATATAAGTAACTCAAAGTTAAAGTAACAATACAAAATGAGAGATCTTTTTCTATGCTACTGTCATATTGTAACTTTATGCCAGAGATGGCTGGTGGCTTCCATGTCGGTGAGGCAGTGAATGAACTCCAGGTTTCAGCCACATCTGGAATGTGCCAAGTCTACTTTGGATATAGGATTCAGGACCTTAGGGCCTGAACTGACAGGCCACAATAAAGCTGCTTCAGGTCACTTTGGAGGTATGCTGTTTAAATGACACAAGCATCTTAAGAGTCCAGAAGCTGCACCAAAGCTGTGCTCCAGTCCTTAGGACTGGAGTGTGGCTTTGGCATGACTTCCAGCCTCTTAGGATGCATATATCATTCAAACAGCATACCTCCAAAGTGACTCGAAGCAGCTTTATTTTGGCCTGTCTGTTCAGGTCCTATGATAGCTCCTTTTATTATTATTTTTAATTTTATTAGCATAAACATACAAGAAAGACATACACACATAATAACACACACACATAAAAAACAGGTCCTTTAAAATGAAGGCCAGTGGGGACCGTACACTCTTTATTGTTGTTAACTGCCATAAAGTCAACTTTTATTTATGGTGACCCTAGAAATGAGAGTCCCCTGAGTCCCCATCTTTGATCATCCTGCATAGGTCTTGCAGATTTAGAGCTGTGGCCAATATGGTAGTTGAGAGCTTTGAACAACCTCTTGGCACCAAAAACCATATTTGGAGAGGTGCCTGGGAATCAAGAAAGTGTCAGTGAAAAAGTCCATCCATATATTTTCATCCTGCAAATATCTTTATTTCCACCTTTTTCCCAGCCCTTGTTTCCTTGATCTGCTGCTACTTTTAACATTGTCTGTGACCCATTTTGAAAGAGCTCTATTATTGGTTCATATACAAGTTTTTGAGAGAACAGAATTAATTCACACAGTTAAAACAAAGCAATTGTTAGCACTCCATCCTCAATTGGCTCCCAAATCTCAAATACCACACATAATGTATCTTAATGCATATAAAACCAGACCTATCTATGAACAGAACTTACTTCACAGTTATGAGAAAAGAAAATATGATGGGGCAAGAAATACTTAGTGAGAATGTGTGAGGCAGTGACAAAAACCAGAATTCGGGAGGAATGGAATAGAAATCTTTGGAAGAGAGCATGGCTGTCTCCCTGAAAACTGAAACAGGTCCAGCCTTCGATGCAATATTTTGCTGAGTGTAACCCTCCAGATGTTGCTGGACTGCCTCTGTTAGCATTCCACACTGCAGTACCCCAGCATCCGGAGAAGTTGTGTTTTAACCATCCTGCCTACCTTTAGCTAAGGTGGTCAGGTGAAGAACACAGGGCTCTGGCAGTTATAATAGGTATTTCAAAAAGGGACTTTTAATTGGCATGTATTGCTGATATGACTAACAGTAACTGCTGTACGCTCCCCCCCCACCCGATATTGTATAGTGTGCCACAAAACATAGACTCAAAGACACTAATTATAGACAGACATTTGGGCTCGGCAACAAGCAAATCACTGATCTTCCATTAATTTATTTGTAGTTCCATGTGGTAATTAAATATAAGAAGAGAAGCCACAGCCCTCAGCTCCTTACAGATGCTGAAAATCTGGATATGGAAGAGATCATTTCAAAAATTTGATAGGATTGCTTTAGCTATCCAGGACTTGGGATTTTGTGAGGAGCTGAACTACAATTTTTACTGTTTTTTTTTCCAGGATTAAGAATACAAAAGGCAAGATTTACAGGTCTATTCAATGCCAGTACTTGGGAGTTGAGATGCAGTTTGGACAACTCCTAGAATCACCCAGCCAGCATATTCAGTAGATCCTAGGAGCTGTAGTCCAAATGCATAATGTTTCCAAGCTTTGGTGTTCACTTCTGTAGTGAAAATTCTCCATCTGAATCAGGATGGAAAGAAAACATCTGAAGTGGACGTTTGTGAATGTAAGAAAGGCCAAGGCCAATACTTGAAAGAAACATTTGCAGTGCCTTCTGACAACATGTTCTTGTTCAATTAGAGCAAGAGTAAATTGGTGTCAGGCCTTGAAATCCAGCTGAGCTTCCTCAGCTGAAGCAGCTATTAGCTCCAGCTGGGCAGTGAATGAGCTTGAGGTCATCAGCTGACTGAATGGTACTAGAACTTCTCACTAAGCTCTCTGAGGGCTGTTTTGTAAGTAACCTTTTTTTAAATCAACACGATGGTGGTATATTTTTCTTCCTCTCAAAGCACGATGTCAAGGGAAAGTCCAGACTGGCACAGAGTATGCTCAAATGATGCCCCCCCCCCATCCAAATCAAGCTATAGAGTAACCAAAGCCTATTATATTATTTATCACCAAAAGGGGTGCTCCACAAGTCTCCTGACTCCATATCCTCCAACTGTTCCATTTCGGCTGGGACAGACATGATTAATCCTCTGCCATCCCATTGTTTTCAGCTGCTTTTTGAATGTTTTGATTCATCTCACACCCTCCAACTTTCCTCCTTGATCTTTGGCTGGCTTCATACACTCCAACTGTCTGAATTTGACAGGGACAGTTACAATTAATCCTCTGTCATCTCACTCTTTCAGGTGCTTTTAAAAAGTCCCAGTTTCTCTCTCCTCTGTAATTTTGAGCAGATCTGATAAAAGTATGGTGATTTTAGAATTATGTAGTATATAACATTATATTAATAATGCTCTAACATCCATGGCCAATTGTCTTTTGTTTATTGATGTGGAGTTCATTTTGTTTTTAAAGGATTTCTTAAATGCATTACAGACATTCCAAGACTTCTCTTCATAGAACAGTAGTTTTTCCTGTTCTTCCTCTTTTTGCCCATTTGCCCTCTTGTTGCTTGGCCAAATCCTTCTGACCTAAATTTGATGTTGCTTAATCATACATTGTTCCAGTTTTCATTTGTGAAATGCTGAAAGGTATATGTTTCTCTGGAAGAAGGAATATAGAAACAACAAAAACAACCTTCTACTGAACTGTCATGACACCTAAAACCTGGTGCCTCAGGTGGCTGTTTCAACCCATTTAATGTGAGAATGGGCAAAGTATACCTTGGGGTACATTAACTTTATGCCCTTTTTGCAAATCAAAGGTATTTGATGGGGTTCAGTATAGAGGAGGTCCTTCTATCTTTTTGAAACCTTTACACTATCCTTATGAAACTCTTGCATTGGTCAGTACTGCAAATCTTACATTTTCCCCTAAGGCAGCCTGCACTACTGGCAATTTTTAAAAACTTTTTATTAGTTTAAAATAATACAGTATAGACAAAAAAGATCCAAAAAATCCAGAAATAGAGTCCAAATACATTGAGTAAATTTATTTCTATCCCCATATGTTTGCTATACAGATTTATTAACTCTAACTTAAATTATCTTGTATTTGATACATCTCCTAGTTTTCCTGTCTTATAGTCTGAATATATATATATATATATAATTTTCAGTGGTGTTAAGTTCCACCTGTTTGATATTTTCATGAAATTTTCTTTAAGATCTTGTGATGCGGTGAAGCTATTCGTTTTTTTTTTTCAGGCTTTTTGCCAGTCTTCATATAGGATTGGGTGTCCTATATCCTGAGCCCATCTTACCATGCTTTCTTTTATTGTTTCTTGTTCCATCATTCTATTCATAAGGATTCTATATAGTTTAGAATTTTTTTTAATCTGGTTTCCACCATATTTCATCTAATTCATTTGCTATTTTTTCTATCCCTATATTTTTTGTATCTTCTTTAAATTTATCATTAATTTGCATATATGTGAACCAATTTATAGCTTTGTTTTCTTTTACTAATTCCTCTCTCTGTTTCATTACTATTTCACCATTCTTATCTATTTTTGTTATGTCTTTGTATGTTAGCCATCCTTGTTCCCTCTTCCAACTACCAAAGAATGCCTCTTGTGTTGAGATCCAGAGTGATATCTTATTATTAAAAAATTGCCTTGATTTTTAGCCATGTTAACAGGAGGGCTTTCCTTATTGGGTGGTCGTAGCATTCTTTATTTGTTGTTTGCTTATTATACCTGAGATAGGCATGCCATCCATGTTTTAATCCATACCCCTCTAGTTCTAGCATTCTCGTTTTGTCCAATTTGATCCAATCTTGAATCCAGGTAAGGTTGCATGCGTAGATTTTGAGACCTAGTACTGCATAACCACCTCTCTCTTTATTATAATTTAAAACTTCCCATTTTATTCTTAGTTTTCTACCATTCCAGATAAACCTTTTCATTTCTTTCGTCCACTCTAACCTTGTCACCTATTTGGTTATGATTGGTTGGTTAATTAACAAAAACTACTGGCAATTTTTGTTACACTGCTGAGTCAAAAATAGAGTAGACCCATTAAAAAAAGACAGTACCACTGTTCCTTTCATACCAGTTGGAGTTCATGTGGCCTGATGACTGCATGTGGCACTGCATGGGGAGCGATGAAGCCCACCACCCCCAAAACTCTTAAATTCAAGATTTCTGTCAAAAAAGGTTTTGACCAAAAATACTTTCTATGACTAGGGTAATAATTTCTAGGGTTTGCACATAAACTCTGTTCTCCCCCTCTCCCACTGCTGTTGTCAAACACACCATGTAAAAGTGAGTAACTATTATTTCTAGCAGTGGAATATCTAGGTGAGTGCAGGGGGTTCAGACCACACCAGGTAACAGCCTAGAGGGGGTTGTCACCTAGTGGTATAGTACACTCAGCATTGTTACTAGGCAAGCGAGAAAAGGTCCCTTTCTCCCTTGTCCAGCAGCCATGGCAATCCCTTCTGTTTGGGCTTCGGCATGGCTGTAGCTCAAACAGACCTCCAGGGGCCTGGCTCTGCCTCTTCCAGTGGCAAAGGCTGATGGGGAGGCACTTTCTTCCATTTGGTTTGGTGTGGCTGTAGCCAGAGGCCAAACAGGACCTCCAGGGGCCTGGCATTGCCCCCTCCAGTGGCCATGGCTGCTGGGAAAGCAGTCCCACTTGGGCTTTGGTGAGGTTGCAGCCATGCCAGCGTCCAAGTGGACCTCTGGAGGCCGAGGCAGTCTACTCTGCTCACTCACTCTTCACACTGGGTGACACCAACCACTGGTATGCCACTGACTTCTAGTCACCACAGGTCCAACTCTCCAAAGATTTGAAGGTGTAAAAAAATGGCCCTTGACACATGCCCACCACTGCTTTAATAGCTGTTCAGAAGACAGATTTTTTACTACATTGCCGAGTTTCCCTATTCCATACAATAATTAAAGGTATATGTACCTCCGTTAAAAATACTAGAGATTATGTTCTGCATTGGGTCATATCCAAAACTCCACCAGTTAAAAGTCCTAAGAAAAAAATTCCCACTGATTTGTTTTTGTATGTGTGTAATTTCACTTTGACCATAGCTGCTACGTAATGATACAAGGCTGCCATTTACGAGTGTTTGTTGTTGTTATATGCCTCCAAGTAATTTCTGACATTTGGTGATGCTAAAGTGAACCTACCATGGGGTTTTCTTGGTTGAGAAATTGTGATGCTCCTAAGGTCACCTAGTGAGTTTTCATGTTTGAGCAGGAAATCAAAGCCTGGTCTCCAAGTCTCCAGCTAACATTCAAACCACTACACCATGCTGGCTGTCCCCCTTTACATATGCTGTGTTCAGAATAACAATTTTTAGTTGCTGTTCTCTGCCATGGGAGGAATATATACTGAAAATGCTACAAATTATGAGAAGTTAAGAGTAATACTTTTTCAGGGGGAAAAGCTCCTCCTGGCATTAATTCTCTGCAAGACTTTACAGGTTAAGGTTTTAAAAATGGAAAATTAATCATAATACACTCCCCCCAAAAAATTAGATTGAAGTCAAGCACAAGCAATTATTTCTTTATTAAAAAGACAGAAAAAGATAGCAGTAGAAACTGATAAAACAGCCTACATTCAATGCAAGCTGTTTCTCAAAGTGAAAGAGCAGGGGAAACAGCATGGGTGCTCAACCCGTATTCCTGACCAATCTAAGGGGTTTAGAGAGGTGTAACTAAGCTTAAAAGACTACAGACTAAAACACACACATGGACTTTCTTGCCCTCCAATGTGAAGAAGAGTCTAGGTCAGCAGTAGCATGATGATGAAGAAGAGTGACATGTTGAGAGTTCCAAATGTAGGGGATCCTCTGGAGACTGTCCCATTCTTTGTCTCAGTGTGTTTCAGTGTGTGTTTGTGTGTATTTATGTTTGTGTGTATTTGTGATTATGTGTTTATATATATCTGTGTTGCTTTGCCCCTTTGCCTATATTTAACCTTTTCCTAACTTGTGGTCTGTCACTTGGAGTGAAGGGAATGCCACGCGGTGAGATAAAGCATGAGCTCAATATTGTTCTATGGAGGGTTCAAAAACAAACTGATGAACGCAAAGTTTGTGCCTCATGTGCCAAGGTTTTTTGTAGTCTGTGTGCAGTGGTTAGATGTGTATGTAACCTTTGTCTGCCACCTCTGGGCACTGGAGAGATGAGGGCAACGGAGTTGCATAAATTAGACGAAGCCGATTAAGTATAGACCTTTGCTCTCTTTCAAATCCAGCTAGGATTGCCCAACATCTCTAGAAACTGCAAGATTCCTTATAATGTGGGAGGGGGTTATATCATTCTGGGGCAGTTTGGCAGAGTCTCCATTCAGTTAAGGTAAACATGTTAAGCATTGATAGCTCCCCTGAACACATCAGTGAAATCACTTCCTCATTTGCAGGAGGGAGGGAAATTCCAGTTTGGACTTTAGAGTGATATTTGACTTTTCTCAGATGGACAGGGGTCTAGGCTCTCTTGCCCTATCCTTCCAGGATGTCTTCTTACAATGCAAGCAGAATCTGTCAAGAGGCAGTTTCATCAAAGTCTAATAATTCATATTTATTGAATATAACTCATAACATACTCATGCAGAAGCGGACAGTCATCTGAACTATATCTGTATACGAGGAGGATATTTTGTGCCTTATGTCCATTGTATGAGAAGGAAAACCAGCAGGCTTGATTCTGTCAGAAAGGGCAACAGTATAGGCAAATTTCATCCTATTTTGTCAGGTAATTAAAAGGGTTCTCATAGTTTCTATTATGAAATCAGCATGAAAGGATGTGTGTATGTGTTTGTGGGAGTGTGCACATGTGCATACCTTCAAGTAACCTGTCAACTTATGATGACCCCATGAGTTTCATAGGTAAGGACTACTCAGAGGTGATTTTGCCATTTCCTACCTCTGAAATATAACCTACACCACCCTGGTATTAATTATCGTCTCCCATCCAAGTACTAACCAGAGCTGATCCTTCATGGCTTCCAAGATCAGACAAGTTTTGGTGACTTTAGGTCATTTTGGCACACAACACATCTATTTGTTTGAAGTTTGGCAGGCGTAATTAATTCCTAAGGTGCTACTATGTGTATGTATTGCATCCATTTATGGCAAATGGGTGGAAAGTGTTACCACCATTTACTAATCTCCAGTGATAGTCACAAGATTCAGACAAGAATTAGGTTTGAACCAATTATGTTGAATTGTGTGTCTCCCAGACTGGTCTGAACAAAATCAGGTTGTTTTCTGAATCACTAAACTGGGATCTGAATCAAATTATGTACAGATCCCTAATGCATTAATATCACCAATGACTGACTGATTTCAAGATGTATTATTCCTTCCCCTGACTCCCATTTAACCTTACATACAATAGAGACAAAATACTTCCAGAGTGTTAAGAAGATCCCTGTTATATATCATTGGCTATAAAACGAAATGGATTGCCAGAGTCCAAGTCCAAAATATTGCTCATGTAAGATGGATAGCAAAAAATGGCCATCTGTCATATGTTATTTTAGTGTTAACCTGTGCCTCATAAAGCAGACACTCCCCATGTCTCTTGTAGCAATGTGGAACAGTTTCCAATTCTGTTCACACCCTCTGGGCATCAGCATGATTTGGAAACCTAATAAAGTAAGTCATCAAAGAACAACTGATGTGCCCAGAATTTGTATTACTACACTACAGGGAACCCGATTGGTGTTATCCTTTAACCATATGCCTTTTAAATCTTCATTTATTGCCATAAAATCAATAGGATATTTTTCTTAGTGGAAAGCTCCACTAAACAAGAAAGGCTGCACAGAAATCAGAATAGTCATATTCTGCTGAAATACTTTCTCCCAGGAAACATCTATATAGTTCACCATAAACATTATTTGCTATTTATTGCATTTGTATCTTTCCTGCCATTTTCCTAAGAAATTTGGAGTTGTCTTTTAGCCTAGCCACAACCTCCTGAATAGGCTAATCTACTAGATAGTGGATTGCCCAAAGTTTGTCAGATATCTCACTGCTGGATAGCACTTACACCTAAGTTTCTATTATCCAAGACACAGTAGGCACTATCCCATACTTGGATGGTTCCATCATAGCAGCAAATTGCATCTGAGCCAGAGAAATGTGATTTCAACTCTGATAATTTAAAAAACAAATAAATAAGACTAGTCCTTATTTGCAGTGTAGTCATGGGGTCTGTCTACACTGGCTAGGATATTCTGTGCTCAACTTGAAGTATCTTTGCCCTGGACTTGTCCCTCTATTCCTACTCTGGGTGGCTGTTTGCACACACACCCTATAGTGCTACCCATAGTGTCTGCTACCACTGTGGATCTCTTTATTCTGAGCTCAGAACAAGATGCCCAGTGTCAATTATATGGCCGAATGCCTTGTTCTGACCCCAGAGTGAGTGATACTCAGTGGTGGTAGATGTGCCAGGTGATAGAGTGGGATGCACATTCAAACAGTAAAGGGCTCCCCAAATGATCTGGAGCATACAGACTCTTTTCACTCAATATTAAGAGGGGTATACCCCAGGTTTGGTGGTGAAAGTGCCAGACATCATCCTGTCTGTTTGTGCCAAACTCAGGCAGCCGCAGTGGTGGTGGTGGTTTATTTGGTCTGTGCAGACAGGGCACTGGTTTCCTCATTCAGACAAAATTTCAAGCAATGGTTGCTGTAAACGAGGAAGGGAAGAAAAATTGGTATGCATAAAGTGAAAATAAAGGAAGAGGGCAGGAGAAGAATGTAGTACCAAATCATAGTTGGGCATATATCTAAAACACTACATTGGCTGTCAGAGCTAACCACACACACACACACACACACACACACACACACACGCTCCCTTTCAATTAAGGATAAGATCCACAAGCCTCTTCAAAGAAATGGACTAGTTTTACCAAAAATTCGTTGGACTTCTTTAAATAGTGTTCAGATGTAGGAAAGGGCTTTCAATTCATACTGATGTATACGTGGAGAATTTCTACATATAATAATAATAATCTAATATTTATTTACTTATACCCTGCTCCTCAGCCAAAAGGCTATCAGAGTGGCTTACAAATTGTTAATTAGACATTCCATGGGGGTATGATCCCGGCTGAGCCAGAAGCTCTTGTTGCAGGGGTGAACCCTCTTTCCTATGTCAACTGAATGTGTGATTCAGCTATAGGTGATGGTGTGGTTTATGGTTGTGGTTGGATGAACATGGCTAGTCCTTGTGGCCCTGCATGCCTGTCATATATTGTTTCAGTACCTGGGGAGGGGACATGAACTACCATCCGCCCCATTTTCAAGACACACAGAAGGCTCACTTTAGCTTACACACATCTTTTGAGCACCAACCTTAAATAAAACTGGAAAATTCAGGGGAGAGGGTTTTCAGAAGGATATGGTAGAAGGGTAGAAGCATTTAGGGTAAGGAGATGGGGTGCTTTATTTTTTAACTTTTGCATGCCTTTTAAATTATGCTATTTTAACATTATGCTTTTTAATTGTTTTAAAATTGTTATTGTTAAGTTCTATTTATTCTTTTTGTGATCCCACTCTGCCTTGTGATCCCACTCTGGGAGAAAGGCAGCAGCTAAATAAAATAAAATAAATAAATAAATAAATAAATAGCTAGCTTATTTATTTATTGCAAACTAATCTATCTGTATGATTATTGTGTAGGCGGGACTATCTGTCATCTGCCTGGCACAATTTTGGAAAGACATAGTAAAAACAAGTAAGTAAAGGTTTATAAATAAAGTGAGAATCATGGTTGTAAGAAGCCAGTGATGTGAGTTAAATGTTCATGCGTCCACCAGATTTCAAGGGTATATGTGCATATAATACATATAAAATTCAAGCTGTTTTCTTTCATTCTGAAATAAGCAACTGCTGGTGATGAATGAGTAATCCAGTAGGGACAATATTAATATTGGGGTTTTCCAGTGATTTATCCCTATGAAGTAATTCAGCCATTGAAAGAAGAATCCATGACCCTTGCCAGAGATCTTCCAGCTGGGATGCTGCAGCTTGAACTGTGACCTTCCAGCTGGATCTCCTCTTCAAAAAAAGAGAGCTGTTTTACACTTGACCAGTCAGACAACTGTGAAATTGTGCTCATCTAAAGACATACACATTATACAATAAGTGTTCAAACACAAACCACCCTGAAATGGTCTCTGGGGTCCACTAATCAGAATTACAGTTTTATCAAGGGGAAGATGGCATGCATATATAGCCCCCAGTTGCTATAGGAATTGAAAAACTATATAAAGAATGATGACAGAATAACAATGTAGACCTGTTTTGAATGTATCTCTTTTAATATGGCAGGGTTTTTTTTCCAGTGCATGACCTGATGCCCAACAAATATGATGTACAAACAAAATGGTTGCGGTCTTTCTATGACTTTATTTTGTAGGAGTGGAAAATAAATTTGTTAGGTTGGAAATTCTCAGTGAAAGTAGCCATTGTGAATTAAAAATGTACAATATACATGCACAAGTTCCCATGTCAGAAGGAAAAGCAAAGTCTCTATAACTCATGAAACAAGGATGGATAACAATTCATGTAGGACTTGGAGAAATTGCAACAAGATCCAGCTACAGGTATCATACTTTGGATATACCATGAAAAGACAGGATGTACTTGAAAAGACAGTAAGTCTGAGGAAAGTTGAAAGAGTAGAAAAAGAGGAAGGCTGCATTATAGATGGACTGCAGTCTCACATAGCTTTAACTGGCATTGCTCAATGTTTTGGAATTCAGGGATTTGTAGTTTTAGAGATATTTAGCTCTTTCTGTCAGAGAGGTCTAGTGCCACAACAAACTACAAACTCCAGGATTCTATAGGATGGAGTCATAAAGTGACATCAAACTGCATTAATGTTGCAGTGTGGCAACAGCCTTTGTTTGGATCAGTAGATTTTATAAAGAATCCATAGAATGAAATTTCAAACACCCTAAGAAGGTGCACTATCTGGAGGTCCTGCAAGTTATTAAACTTCCAAATTTATTACATAGGTTGATGTCTGAAGTTCTGCAAAGTATACTAGAATAGTGAGCAGTGTCGGCTTTGATCTGAACAAAGTGTCTGAAGTGTGGACCCCTTCCTCCAATAGGTGAGCCCTGGAAGGCTTTTTCTAATGCAGTGGTGAGAAACAGTAGGCAGTGATGCCAGCTGTAGATCTAGATACTAGATTTCAGTACAGTTCCTCTTTCACTAGGACACTGTGTGAAATCTAAATGGTAGATAAGACACAGCAGCCTAGTGTTGCTTGGGGCACTGAGTCACAAAAACAAACTTTAAAATCAAAGGACAACAAAATTGTCTATACCAGAGATGGGAATCCAGCACTCCAAATATTGCAATGCTGAACTGGAAGTCCCAGCATTCCTAATTCCTGGCTATGATGACTAAAGCTCCTAGGAGTTACAGTTGAAAACATCTAAAGTGCTGTATAGCTCCCATCACAGGTCAATACGGAGACTGTTATCACAGGGAATATTGCACAATGTTTGGTAGAATTGTCCTCTTATGGCAGTAGATAGGAATGAGGACATATGTAGAAGGATGAGTACAATTTTCTCCCTTGCACCTACCCCTGTGGACCACACCAGTATAAAACAAATAAGCATGGTTGTCCCATTCATTTCAATGAGATGCATGAGCTTTTATCAAATCCAAATCACTTTCCCCCCAAAATTGTTTTCTTATTATATTGCATCTGATTTGAGTCTTCCCTTAAAATGCATTTTTCAATGGTAACATAGGGTCCTTATTTAAATAGGAACAACTGGCACTTTGTATTGTTATCTGTTGTTCAGAGGTAGGAAAGAGGGAGTTTAGTAAAATTCTGTAATTGTAAATTGAAATAGTGTAATGTTATCTCTGGTGCCGAATCCCTCAGGACGATCTAGAGTGTTGCTGAGTATAGTGAAAGGAACATGACCCACCGAATTTATGTGTGCACATGTGTGCAAGTGGGTGTGATCCTAGTAATGAACGACAAAAAAGATTAAGGTCTAGTGAGGCCTAGCAGAGGGCAAAGACCAGAAATGTGAACAGATGGTACACAGGGACCCAGTGGCCTCTTGAAAGCTAGGGAGTGCCGAGAAATGGCTGACAGTAATTAGCAAGAGATTTTTTTAAAGGAAAGAGTGTCCATGATCTCTCAGAACATCTGCTAAAAAGAGAACAAAAAAGAGATGTCCTGACCCTGAGTGTTAATGAGCACAATAAAAAAAATACTGTTTAATGAAAAAGTAAACAGTGCAGTGTTTGGAATTATAATGGTTTTTGAAACTATTTGGTTTGGTTTTAAGAAGGCCCTCGTACAATTTCAAACCCATAAAAGGCATAATAGTCATGGAAATGCCAGCTGTCTCATTAATGATGTGGCAAGTTCTTTTCTTTTCTTTTCCATTTCAAAGGGGAAAATATGATCAGCGTCTGAACATTGCAAATAGATGTATGTATGCAGACTTTCAGAATGTGTACACGGCTGTAATGATCTTTGCATATTTGGAGTTGTGGAAAATAATTTTGTCACAGTTTCAGTATCTGGCAGAATGGCATGGAAATCATTTCAAAGTCTGACACACTTAAAAGCAGGCTGTTTGAGGCATCATTTTATTTTGACCCAGGAAATTCAGGCTTGGGGCTGCATATCAAACCACAGATAATTGTAGAATCATACAGAGTGTTTTTTAAATAGTGAATCATAAACGTGTTTTACCATTAATAGCCCTTCATTGAAATAATGCACAAAACCAGCGTCACAGTCCTGGTCAAAAATATATTGGCTTTTCATATGTTTCTGGTAGTAGTTTTAATACTTTAATAAGATTTAAAAAAAATGGGTTCTTAATGCTGAATAAACTGTGTCAAGAAATAGTAATTATGGGCCTGTTACAGACAGCCAAAATAAAGCTGCTTCGAGTCACAGTAGAGGTATGGTGTTTCAATTATGCATGTGTCCTAAGAGTCTAGAAGCCACACCAAAGTCACACTCCAGTCCTTAGGGCTGGAGCGTGGCTTTGGTGTGACTTCTGGACTCTTAGGACATATGCATCATTGAAACACCATACCGCCACTGTGACTCAAAGCAGCTTTATTTTGGCTGTCTGTAACAGGACATGGAGTGTTTATTATCTTGTAATTTTGGAGAAGTCAGATAATCCTGATTGTAGATATCATAAATATTACCCCCCCTCCAATTCTTGCCATTATATATTAATCCTATCATTCTTGAATAGAGGACAATTGTACTTTTATCAGTACAGGAAGTACAATGAAATGTGTGGTTTGCTTCTATGCCCTCATTTTAAGTCTTTCTGAAGGCTATCAAGTTATAGTAAAACAAATTCACTTTGGGAGCTTATATTTGATCACCCTTAGGCCAAAGGTAGAAAGACATTGCTTCACATTGTAGATCTGCTCAGGTAGGGACTGGAATTGGTAGGTGATCTTGGCCTAAAATTCAGGTTTCTAGCCATAAAAACTGTGTGGCAGAGGAACATATTGCCTTTTGAAGTGATAGCCTCATGGCTTGGAAAAGTTACTTTTTGGATGACAACCGTCTCAGTCTATCAGTGAGAGTAGCCTCCACTTTGTTTTTGGTCATTAAAAGATCAACACAGGCTTAATTTGCAAATCTGTTTGCAAAGACACAGTTCTCCCTATTGGAGGAGAAAAAAACCCAACAATTTTTATTTCAGATGTGCATAATCTTACTGACATTTTAAATTTCTGCAGGTAGTGTTCCAATGATAATAAAGGGTAGGAGAGAAATCTCCCACTATCACAGCAGCCTATTTCTGCCTAACTATGGCTGCATCTGCACTGCGGAAATAATCCAGTGTGACACCACTTTACTTGTCAATGCAATGGAATTCTGGGAATGGTAGTTTTATGAGACATTTACCTTTCTCTGTCAGATTGCTCTGGTAATTCCCAGAATGTCACAGCATTGATCCATGTCAGTTAAAGTGGTGTCAAGATGGATTACTTCTGCAATGTGGATGCAGTCTAAGAAGAACACATCTAGAGTGTTTTCCCCACTCAGTGAAGTGTGTTATTCTGAATGGAATGTAGTGGCAACACAACTGTCAGCAACACCAGTGGTCATTATATCAGTCATGAGGAGGCATTAGTCCTTTCAGTCATATTTCCACCTTTCCTTTTCTGTATGAAACTGGAGACCATCCAAACTACACAATTATAGCCCTGTAATTCTCACTTTATCTGCCATGGCTGTATCCTGTGGCAGCCTGAGGTTTGTACTTTGATGAGGCACTAGAGCTCTCTGACTGAGAGTTCTGAATGCCCCTTGCTATACTGCAAATTCCAGGATTTGATAGCATGTTGCTGTGCCAGTTCAAGTGGAATCACAGCATTATGACTGCATAGCAAGAAAGGGCTTCTAGTGTGGTAGCATAATGATATAAACCTTTCCTGTCAATATAATGAGATAAATTAGACCTTTGGCCTAAGCAGCAAAAACATATGGATCACTGAATTTCCTTTCCCTTTATTCTCATGGGACATTCTGCCCTCCAGAAGTAATCAGCACATTTAATCACTCATATTGACACACTCACACCAGGCTTCCCTTTACTTAGTGTTTTGAATACTTTTTAAGGAACATAATAATTTCAAAGGAATTGTCTAAAAATGTATGGATTATCTTGACTGTGCACAAACCACTCTCAAAAAATACAGAGAAGAAAACCTGACAAATGCTGTAGAAAACTCTGTAATTTCTTTATAAAAGTACTCCAAATTTTGGTCATGACACTTTGCATGTTTTGACTAGGTATACTGAAGCGATTCACCTTTTAAAATTCAGATACAATTGATATGAGCTGAAATTACTGGAGTGGTATATATGCTGGAACTTAATTATCCAGCAGCTCTCATGTTTTTTGGATAGTCCAATACAATTCTTTCCTCAGATAATGCATCTAACTGCATTAACATGTGTTTGGAGAGGAAATAGATTTAGAAATACATATTTTGATGTATTCCACTGCCAGCTTTGAATTTTAAATATTGAAGATTAAACTGGAAGTTGGTGAGTCTTCTTGGTCAATACAGTGGTACCTCGGGTTACGAAATTAATTCGTTCCGCGGCTAATTTCGTAACCCGAAAAACCTTCGTAAGCCGAATTGCCATAGGCGCTAATGGAAAAAATAGCTCTCTGCTGCCCTCCGGTGGCGGCCTTTCCATTTAAAACAGCGCCGGGGTTTTTTCGTAACCCGAAAAAACCTTCGTAAGCCGAAACAATAAATCCCTATGGGATTTTTTCGTATCCCGAAAAATTCGTAAGCTGGGTAATTCGTATCCCGGGGTACCACTGTACATGCAAATATTAATAGAATGATATGCCCAGAGCTTTTGACCAGGGCTTGGAACAATTACTATTCAGATTAACGCTCCTGTAAGTCTTCAGCCAGTAAGTCAATGAGTGTATTGGCTGTCAGATCCTGGGAGCTGGAATCCCAAAAAGTACACTGTTCATGGTTGGCTAGGACATCATTATAATCACTCTTCACTGAAGGCAATTGTTTTCTCTTGGAGACATCCTATCTGTTTAACTTGCGTGCTGAAAATATCATATGTAAAGCAGGAGTAGACTTGGAGAGAGGAGGTATGAAAATAGGAGAAAGCAATATCAATAATTTAAGATGTGCAGATGATACCATACTACTAGCAGAAAATAGCAAAGACTTGGGAGGACTACAGTTGTACAGTAAGAAAACAAAAATAATGATCACAGATGGTTTACACAGCTATGAAGTAGACAACGAAGACACTGAAATAGTGTTTTCATAGTAGACAACGAAGAAGTAGACAACGAAGACACTGAAATAGTGTTTTCACAGGCTCAATCAGAAGGGATACTCCAATCAAGATATCAGAAGAAGATTAGGATTTGGAAAGACAGCTATGACAAAATTAGACAAGCTCCTGAGGTGTAAAGATAGATAATTGCATACTAAAGTTATAATTGTCCATGCCATCATACTTCCCATTTCTATGTATGGTTGTAAAAGCTGGACAGTGAAGAAAGCTGATAGGAGGAAAATCAACTCATTTGAAATGTGGTGCTGGAGATGGGCTCTATAGATACTGTGGACTGTTAAAAAGGCAAATAAACGGCTCATATTGCAAATCACATCAGACCTCTTCACAGACGCTAAGAGGACTAATCAGAGGCTGTTGTACTTTGGCCACTCGCTAAAAAAGACAATAATGCTTGACATAGTAGAAGGCAGTAGGAAAAAAAGGAAGGGCACATTTCAGATGGATAAGTTAATCAAAGAAGCCATGGCCCTGGGTCTACAAGATCTGAACAGAGCAGATGAGAAGGTAGCTTGGAAGTTTCTCATTGATGGGGTCACCATTAGTCAAAGCTGACTTGATGGCAGTTGACAAACAGCAACATCCTTTCTCTTATGGAGAAAGACACAGTGCATCATGCACTGGTAGGGAAGAGAGCATACAAAATGAGTGCATTGCCCCCGTGTGTAAGAACTGTGCCCCCTGAATGACATTTTCTTTCAGTCATCAAATTTCTAGCACTGCAGAGAGTGAAAATTGCTCACTCATAAAACTGTTATTTTCTTTATCCCCCTTCCCTTGCTAAGTTTGGCTGCCTCTTTTTTTTGCTGCCTAAACTATCTTTCTAAATGTGAAGTTGAAGGCTTTCATGGTTGGCATCCATAGTTTTTTGTGGGTTTTTCAGGCTATGTGACCATGCTTGAGAAAAGTTTCTTCTTGATGTTTCACCAGCATCTGTGGCTGGCATCTTCAGAGAATGCTTGGCTGGAAAGGAGCTGGGTATCTATACTGTGTGACCTGGAAATGCAGGAGTGATTTCCATGTGTATTGTTCTGTTGCTAATGACAGGCCTCAGGGTAGGAGGGTATTCAAAAGAGGATAAGTGAGCACTAATCAATCAGGACAATCCCTTTTATTGATGAACCACTGAACTCAATTACACGTTAAGTGGAACACCTACAAAATATTTTGATATTTTGTTCATTGCTTTTAGTATATGCTTTGTGTCCAATTTATTTGTTTTTAGAACTTATATTGTACTGGAGGACATTTTGCACAGGTTTGCCCTAAAACAAGTGTTGGGTGTCTTTGAGTGGCCACATATTTTAAACTACAGCTGACACAGTGCCTTAATATTGGACAGTCTGGATTGGGATGATGGGATTTGTGAGGAGAGCTAGATTTCCTCTACCCATAACACTGAGAATGGGACAGAAATACAATTAAATGAAATAAATGAATATATAAATAAGTCCTAACATTTCTTCAACACCATGGAGGTGCATAGGTTGCCTATTTCTGTATTTTGCTTAGCTATGTTTGGGAGTAGTTCTGCCCTGTTCCTTTTCTTCTGTCTTGGAGCCACCTAAGATTCTCTCTCAGTTAAAAGAGTAACTGATTGTCTTTGCAAGTACGGACTATTTCCCTCTGAGCAGTGGCCTTTTCACTTTAAGGAACAGATGCCAACCCGCACTGTGTTAGCACAAGGTTGCACTTGTTTGAGCTCTGTACCCTGGAGATGTTTAATGAGACTAAAAGCAAAGGAACTGCTCCAATGGGGCTCCAACTCAGGAGTAAGGGAGAAATGATTTCTGCAAGATTTATGTATGAGAGTGTAAAGACAAACACATCTTAAAAACATCTCTAAAAAAATCTTGGAAATTTAGTACAATTATTTCTTTTATAGAAAACTTTGCACTTTTTTGAATGATTATTTCACACTGACACTAACAAACAACATAAGACTGCATGCCAACATCAATACATACAGATGCAGAGGTGAAAATATGTGTCTTATGTTAGGGACATGGAATCTGTGGCCCTCCCAGTACAGTATTGTTAATCTGCAGTTCCCTACAACCTGGACCAGTGTTACCCCAAGACCAGGGCCCCTATCATCCCCCAGTTTTTACATCAATTTAGTATTAAAAGAGATGCTGAGGTGAGTGACCTAGAAAGGTGACCCCAAGGTAGAAACTTGGCCATACCATATGTAGTTCTGTGGATTTGGAACCAATATACACAGGGTTGATCCCAAGGCTGACTGTTGCCCCAGGCAAGATATTTTATTTGAGCTATTAACATTCTCCTAAACATGTTAATTTATGGGTGTCCTCCTAGGACCCCAGCTTTTTGGGTGACATCAGCATAGCTAATAAGAAGGGATGATAGCAATTGCATCCTCCCAACATTTGCAACACCACACATTTCACATCTTTTACATGTGGCCTGCACATTTATGTCTCATTAACCTGAGTGTGGACCACCAGCAATACAGTCATGACTGGTGAGGTGAGACAAATGGTTGCTTTCAGTGCCTGGTGAATGCTGATTGAGAAGGAAAGAACCCAACAACTTTACTGGTGGAAGTCATTTGACAGTAATGGAGATAAAGGATAAATAGGAAAGCATAATGCAATTTAATGTTTTGTGAGAGTCCAGCAGTATTTCAGTTAGGTTCAGAATGTCCCTTTTATTTATTTGCCATTTGGTCAAAATATTGCTATGCATCCAATCTTAAAACCATGACTGTAAACATGTATTGTAACTTGATGGGACAGATTTCTTCTCCCTTTGTATAGGTAGGAGTCTGTAGGCCTAAGTGAAGTCTCTTTGGAGCTCCCAGTGTAAGTGCATTGGCAGCTGCCTTCAGTTTGTGTGACTGTTAGTGAGTAATAGGAATATTACAGTACAGTATTTTGAACACAATATTTCATGCTGTTGAACAATGAATATTGGTATAGTGTTGCCTTGATAGCCAGGAGGCGATTGCTTGGAATTCATGCTGAGAGTACACATTGGCCAAGAAACTCAATAAACCAACATCACTTTTTTTGCGGGGGGGATTATTGTTTTTTACTATAGATGAAATAGGGACTGGTGAAATGGAAAGAAACATGTAATATTATCAAATAATGTCACCCACCTTCAGTTCTTACAATACATTCATGTACTTACTGAACCACCAATGGGGTAGAATGATGCAAAAAAATCTACCCTGGACCTAAAATTGGCCAGAGGCCTAAAAACAAGGTGAAAATGCTCCATGCTCCTTAGAGGGCATTTGAGTACAAAGCTATTTTGGGGTGAGGGTGCAGTGAGTGAGTGGCTATCCAAGGTTTCCTGGAGGCCAATATGCCCCCCTAGTTACCCACTGTCATAACTCATCCTCAGGAGTGGAAAATTTGGACATAGAGTAGTCAGATTTTCAGGAAGTGGTAGATGCTGAAGACATGCTGAAAGGTAATCTTTTCAAGGCTACTGAAAAGATAAGGAAAGACTATTCTGATTCCAGCAACTGTTAAAGAGAGTCTGACTCATTAAGCACCTGATGTCTTGAAACAGCTGTCTATAAATCTCCCAGCAGCTCTCTAACATCTTTGTCCTTGTAACCATTCTCTCTTGGTGACTGGCAGTACTCTTTGGTGTTAGTGTTTTCTTGACCTTGTACTGGCTGTGACTGACAATTCAATTTTACTCCTCACTGGATTTGTTTATCTGGACTGCGAAAATGATTTCTGGACCATCTGAAGGCCAACCTCTTGGTTCCCCCTTCATCTTTCTGGATAACCTAAGACTGACCTGGATGGGACTGACCCAACATCTCTTGCATTCTAATTACCTGATTCCTGAATCACTTGCTGAATGGAGCATAGGACACCCATATATGCTTTAAACTAAGGCCTGGTACAGACTGGTGCCTTGTACCAGCCTGGGGCCAAATGTAGGGCTCAGGAGAGCAGAGCATCTATATGCTCCTGAGTTCTACCACACGCTGCAGGCACCATCTTGGTGCACCGCCATTTACATGGCATGCACAACAATGATGTGCCTTGTGTGCTGAATCCAAATGGCACAGTGCATGAAGGACATCACAGTGTCACTTCAGGACACTTATGGCGCCTCAGCAGAGGTGGAGAAAGGAGTCACTGTTTGGTTGGTGTGGCCACGATCAGGGGGAGAAAGGGGCAGCCCTTTCTCCTCATCTGTACATCCCACAAGTAAACATTGTCCTAACAATCTGATTTGGCAAAGGGAAAGGAAAAGGAAGATGATTATCAAATCAAGGTTTGGGGTATAGTTACTCCCTTCCCACTGCTAAGTATGCAAAGATATAGACTGTACAATCTATGAGCTCATTCATACTATGGAAATAAACTGTTGTGGAACTGGTTTATTTCTATGAAGTTCACACTCACTCCAACCACAATCTGTGCAGTTTGCAGGGGGGGGGGGCTACTGAAAAGCCCACTTAAACTGATGCATTTGGCACTGGATCCCTTAGTTCTTTTTTAAAGAACCGCAACAATAGGAATCTCTGATAATGAGAATAAGCTATCAGATTGATTTGGATCCTGCAAGACCCCCAAGTGCAGTCCTCCTTCCTCCTCTCCCTGCTGCCGCCATGCCACCTTCCACCTTGCTCCCCCTCCTTCCTATTTCTCTTCTTCCTTCCTCCTCCTCCTTCCTCCTCTCCCTGCTGCCACCGCACCACCGCCCCTCCTCTGTTGTTGTTGTTGTTGTGGTTATGTGCCTTCAAGTCATTTCCTACTTAGGGCACACATATCATTTTTTTGACAAGTTTTGTCTGAAGAGGGTTTTCCTTTGCCTTCCTCTGAGGATGAAAGAGAATGACTTTCTTTGCCTTTTTAAAAACTTTTTTGGCCTTCATGGGAGCTAAGAAGGGTGAGGAGGAATGAGGATGGGGAGGAGGAGGAGGTTATAAACTGACAGGAAAAGTGTATATTAAAAAGGGGGTAGTATAGGGGGATCTCTTAAGAAAGAATGGTGTCCCTCCTCTGCTGTTGTGTGCCTTCAAGCCATTTTCTGACTTAGGGTGCACCTATCATGGGGGTTTCTTGGCAAGGTTTGTTCAGAAGAAGTTTGCCTTTTCCCTCTTCCTCCTCCTCCTCCTCCTCCTCCTCCAGTGTGAATGGGAACAGGGTTAAAATGGCACAGAGAGATTTGGTACTGCTGAGGAGACCTGGTTTTCCTCAGTACAAAAAGGTGTGAATGAGCCCTACGACACACTTATCTGGGAAGGATATTAACTTATAACTTTAGGCACCAGGGACCCAGGAGGCCCTTAAGTGTAGTCTTTGGGATCACCTACTGTCTCCTACTTTTGATACCCCCAGATTTTTTTTAATAAAATCAATCTCTATGAGGATTAAGGAGCTAGAAAGAAGTCTCCCCTTTTTTTCCTGCCAGAACCCAGTGGTCCAACATCTAGAAAGCTACACATTCCCCAACTCAAAAACAGAGGTTATCTTCCATTAGAGGTATCCTTTGCATAGTTGGATGCGTAATCAGAGCCTTAGAAAGTTACTCTTTAAGACCACACTGTCTGGCAGATTGTAGAAATTGTGGTCTAGCAGGGAAAAAAGCCTGAGCAACTTTTCTAAATTCTCTGCATGACCACCCTACTTCTGTAATAAACCAGGCTTGAAAAGTGCCCTTGTGCTTTGTGAAGTGGTGAAAGTAAAAATACATGACAACCAATTAGAAATGTATCCAGGCTTCTGTTTGGTTTACATTTGCATTAAACAGTACAGGAGAAGGAGGCCCTGTGCCCAGGATAGGTGGGGAAATCCCCTCTTTAGGGAGGTGTCCTAGACACCAAGGCTCCATGGAAACCTCATTATGACATCAAGCCATGTTTTCTTAAGTCACAGGTTTGTGTTTCAGAACAGTAATAAGCCCCTTGGAAAAGCGATCCCCTGCAAATGTAATTTAATCTATGCAACTTCCATGAGTTTTTTTTTAAAATAACAACTCTGTGCTTTCTACACTGAAAGAATTAAACCTTATTGCAAGTAAATAATTTTGTAACTCTTTTATTTGAATGAAGAGCTCCTGCTTGTTCTTTTAGAATTAGGATTCTTATGTAAATTGCATTTAGCAGCCATTCAGTTTGGCTTCTGTGGGTTTCTTTTTTCTTCTCCCCACCCTCTTCCTTACTTGAGTGGAAAAGTTTGCAGACCAGTTTCCAATTAGTTTGCAGACTATTTCTCATGGGGACCATTATGACAGGACCATAGGAACAAAGTGAATTGTATTACTCTAAAAGTGAAAGCTGAATAGTGCTTCTTTTACATCCTTTATACTATACAAAGCTTTAGAGGAAAAGGAACCCCTATAATATTCATCATTTGCCTCCCTGACCAAAGGTGCCTGATACCTGAGAGGCCTGATTGTCTACTTGATTCTATCAAGTAGTAAGGAGAGATTTATTACATCTCTAGTACAGATGTGTATTAAAATGGTCATCTTTTCTGTGTGAATTTCCAGTGAAATTATTGCTGAAACGTCCATTGATTTTAACAGAGCTGGGTTCCATTTGAGTAAACGGGAACCCCATAGGGGTGTAATTCGTCACTAATTTTCTTCTCAAAGGAAGCAATGAGTAACTTTAGCAATTTTCTTCCCACTGTGAAAAAGACTTTGGGAAGCAAACAGCTTTTAAAAGCCTATTTGCAATTCAGGACCTTATTCAGTGCAAAATTTGCATGTGGACGTTTTCGGTATAAATCAAATACATGCAAATTGTGCATGAAATGTCCCTAATTACAACATTTCCTGGAAAGAAAACACCATTCTCTTATTTTCTGCACAGTAAAAAAAAATGTCTTCTGTGCAGGAAATGTTGTTTTCTGTGCAAAACAACCAAGTGTAAATTTTGAGAATTACAATACCTACAAGGATTGAGCAGATGTATAGTTATTATGTTTTGATTTGTTAATAGATTTAGGTAAAATTTGACTGATATTTAGGAGGTATTTATAGCATTTTTAGAGTTTAGAAATAATATGGTAACAAGAATATTTTTGTCCTTAGAGGGACTAATACTGATGCTATATGGAGCTAATACTGACACACTTTTAATAGGTGTAAGGTGGAAGTCTTCTTTTTAAATTAAGCTTTATTAAACCCGACATATAATACTACAGACATACCTGAAACAACATCTAACAACCCCTCCAATGAAAAACATATAACCATAAACATTAAGAATAGTAACTTCCTGAACATTTCTCTACTAACCCATCTACCCATTCTTCAAAGACCTGATTGACGCTAATCTTTGAGTTTTTAATTACCCCCAACCATTTTACTCCATAGAATGAAAATCATGTTGTTCTCCATCCTAAATGTCCTTTCCCTTTTTCTTTTGTACCTATATCTCAGTACATATTATAGTACCTTCATATGACTTAGGCCGGTTACAGACCGGCACTTGGGACGTCCGCAGGACGTCCCATTTTAAAAAAGGGGCATCTCTTCTAGACGCCCCTGGCTCTAATACGGACTCTGTCTGTACAATATGGCGCCGGCCGTTACACACGGCCGGCGCCATCTTTACGTATCAGATGCTGTGCGTCCGAATGTGTCACAGCGTCTGTGATGTCACGAATGCGCCCCTGGCGCCTCGCGATGTCACAGAGGCGCCGCAAGAAGAAGCTCCATTTTGGAGCTTCTTTTTCGGTCCATGCGGGAGTCGCGCGATGTGGCTGCTGCGGCTCCCGCACGGAGCAAACGGCGGCGGCGGCAGACCGCCTCAAAGTGGCAGTTTATAACCCGCCATAATTTCTCTCCTTTCTTTTACAGGTATTTTAGCAGTGGATCCCAGTTGTAGTTTTGCCTCTCCCAGGACTCGCCCCTCAATAAGCATGTAAGCTTATCTTTTTCAATATAGTCTTCTAGCATGTTTAGCCTCTCTTTGCTATCAGGACATCCCTTCTTCTTCCAGTCTTTTGCAAATAAAATGCGAGCCGTAGTCAACATATAAAATAAGAGCTACCAGGTGGAAGTCTTTTTACACATGTGTTTAGTGTTCTATTTCTTTAGTACGGGTTTTACTTTAAATGGTTTTGTTTTTGTTTTGTTGTTATTCATCATTTTTTAATTGAATAAAGATATTTTTATATAAAATAAAATCTAATTTTAATCAATGGATTGTAAGAAAACTTAATTTTAACTGAACTGAGGTATTCAAGCTGTGTGGCATGATGATAGTATAATGTGGCCATTTCATGAAGTATCACTATTCAGAAGATAGTGTGGTGGAGAACTATAGCTGCATTAGAGGATATGCAATGCTTGGATAGCTGGAGAAATTTGGTTATTGGATGTGTGCCACAGAAAGCCTTGCATGCAGCAAGAACCCATTATAAGAAGACAGCTTGTGGTTTATTGTTTGCCTTAATTATCATTGCATTTGTCAATATTCTGAAAGCAGTTGTCATTTATTGCATATAATAACATGTTAAATTAAAACAGTCTTGGTACAAATGTAAAATTATCACTGTTGAACATAAGCCTATTGGGACTTCCCTGCAGAATGGATGAATGATTCTCTGCCAGCAAAGTTACAAGAACTCACCACTCTTACTGTATCTGCTTGGGCAGCAATCCTATGCACACTTAGAAGGGAATAAATCTCATTGTATTCTGTGACACTTCACTTTTGCATAAATATGCTTACCAATGTGTTATTAAGTGCATGTACATTTGACTGTTTAATCCACAGCAAGGTGCACCTGTGGACAATATGCTATAATTCACAGGGTTTTTCTTCAAGTACTGTTTATCAGAATTTACTCCACATTGCTTCCAAATTCAATGCAGTGCATCTATGTAGGTTAGGTCAGTCATTTTCTCATGAAATGATACTCAGCTATGACCATATAGTGACTATTTAGGAAAGGGAAAATGTGAAGAGACAGGAATCATCTAGAGACAGAAATGTCTTATGATGAAGAGTTCATGTTAGAAAAGTACTTTTCTTAAGATGCATAAAAAGTGCATAAAAAGTATTTGTGGAAGGTTATATACAAATTTGTTTTATATGCACATTTAAAGACATTTAAATGCTTGTGGTGTTGCCAAACCCTTAGATAATGTTTGCCTGGAAAATTTAGAATCAGGTTACCAATAACATTAACAATCCTTTCCTTTCCTTTCCAATCAGAGATCCTGGTGGATGAAGTAGAACTCATTGAAGACAAGCCTGTCTTTACTAACCACATTAAAGTTCTACCAGATATAATAACTAGAACGTCAAACATGATGTTTACACCAGACCGCATCCTAGGATTTGATGAAGATTTAAAGATGTTTAAATCTACAGCGCTATATAAATAATGTATAATAATAATACTAAGTATAATAAAACAATGGGACACATAGATCAAGTCTACATTTGTTTCACTGGCTCTACTCAATGCATAACTGAGTCTTGATTCAATACATAGGATGCAATCAATATATAGGCTGCATTTGGAGATGTATATGCAACACATAGGTATTTCTCCATAGCCATATCTCTCAATATCAGCTACTCAAATCTGCCTTATAAGCAATGCAGCCTTCTCCCCCACAACAGCCATTTCCATGTTACTGGAGAATGATGAAATCAGCAGGGATGTGTCCTGCTATTCTTCTGTGATAGGCATTTGCCAAGACCTTCAGGCATCATTGGAAGTCCATGAAATCCTTGCTGTACCTCCAGAAAAATAGCCAGATACATCCCCACTGAGGGGTGCAGATCAAGCTATGTGGCATACATAGCATTATCCTCCTGAACATGATACAAAGCCTTATGTCTGAGCAGCAGCTTCCCAAGACAGTCACCCACTTTGTCTCAAGCAAGGCTAGAGATTCCCGTGGCTGCTAAGATTATACAAAAAGGGTTATTTCAGAAGTAAAAGTTTGCACACTGCTGATCTAAAACTTTAGTGAAATTTCCAGTGGGAGAACGTTATAGATATTGGGTCTCTGTTCCACTGATAATCAATTTGTGTTGCTAGATAAACATCTATAAAAGAGGGTATTCTTACCTGAAAACCTGGGGGAGTGCAAATATTGAAACCTGCAATGCTTCAGAAAACTTGTTTGTATAGTATTTCTCATGTGCTAGAAATCCTTGGATAAAAATAATTTTTTGTAGTGGTGTATTAATGAATCTCTCTGAACAATTATCTTTGAAATATGAGGATAAAAATTAAATTCTTCTGTTCTGTTTGGAGGGATCTTCTGCTCAATTCAACTGTCAAATCAAGTCAAATGTCAGCATAATTGGTTGCAAAGTAGTTCTTAATAAGTCCTTAGTAATCAGTATTTCATCTGTCAATCTAGTTTAGTGTGACTGCAAGATTCATAATTATCAGAAGTTTTAAAGCCGTCGTTAACAGCTTTAGAGGCAGGGGAGCCTATGGAATGCATCAGCAAGCTGTCAAGAGAGGAGAAACATTTTAAAATGCGAATGTGCTTTTAACCACTTTAGTGCATAAAAAGGAGCATATGAAATGTCATCTTTCAAGGCATCTCTTCAATAATTTTGCATGGACCCAATGAGATGTGAGTAATACAATAATTTGCTTCCATTTTGCTAAGTGATATGATAATAGTACTGTGCCATTACTTGGAAATCTTCTTATTAAGTGCTTGTAGATTCAATATCAGATGCCCTATTGTTCTACCTAAACAACTTATCCTTCAATTTTATGATATTTTCATCCAATAGGAAGTGTGTAATAAAATGTTAGCACTGAGGTTACTATAGTAACAATCCTGAATGGAACACACAATCACTGTGTCAATGATGGGAAAAAGAAAACAAATGTTTGTGTCATAGGTGTCAAACAGATGGAAGAGATTTCCTCATGGCCTTGATGTTCCAGAGTATGGATTGTTTTGGTTAGGCTCATGCAATCATGATATCATGTGTATGATGGCTGCTACGTAGTATGAACTCCTGTTGGTGAGCATCCTCCTCCTGCCACTGTTTGAACAAGCTAGCTGTCTTGCACAGGGAAAAGAGCCAGCCTTATACTCAAGCAAAGTGAGGCTATGACCTCAAGCAATACGTAGTCAATACTAAGAGGTGGAAACAAGATCTTGCAGGAGACAGACTTGCACTCCCTAGATAACCACTTTTGTCAGATGTGGCTGTTCCATAGTGCCAGTGGTGAAGAAGGCTTCAACAGCCAGTCCACCTGGATTTTGCACTTGGGGTAAATCAGACAGGGCAAAAAGAGTGGCCAGAGGCTGCTCCAGTCCCAATTGCTCCGGAACCATGGCAACTGGATGATGTGGTCCAAAGCCAGCTGCTGCCATGGTCCAGAACAGGTCACCAGAAGAAGTGGCTTTTTGCCACTCCTTTTCAGGCCCCTTTGGGCTGCCCTAGGCAGCCTCAGAGTGACTTCTGAATGGTTTGGGGCCATAGGTCATTTGAATGCCATGGCCTCAAAACACTTGGAAGGAGCTTTATTTTGCCTGTGTGTTTCGGGCCATAGAATACAAGAAGGGAACCATGTTCTTCATCTCACATTGATATTAGCTCAGTCCAGTTCAAACTGAGGGCAGGGATGCATACATATCCTTCTACAGAATCAATGGCTGGTGGAAGATTCTGGGTACCATATGGCTGTAACTTTTGAACTAGGAAGAGAAGAAGAGTTGTTGCCCTCTTGGACATCCAGAACACTCATGCTAGAACATGTTGCTAGAATCAGTAGTGTTATTGTTATCACCCCCCCCTTTTACTTTTAGAAGGGGCAAGCTGTTCTGTTTTGCTTGTTTCTAGATATTTGTGAT